>NW_017206828.1:0-18286 GCF_001704415.2 Capra hircus | reverse complement strand
TCTCCACTCGAGAGGAAGCACGAGAGTCCGCCCAATCCAGAGGAGCCCGTTTCCGCCTCCTAGCTCGAGAGGAGGGATCCTTTCCCTGCGTGGTCGGGAAAGAATTCCCGCGTTCCGTCGCATCTCAAGAGGAGGCGCTCTCCACAGGAAAGGCGAGAGGAACTCCAGGGTCGTGCACCATTCCCAGAGTCCCCCAGATGTCTCAGTCCATTCCAGGGAAACCTGTTTTCCCCTGCACTCCTCGACTTTCAAGCCGAGGATCGACTCACACCACGGTGGCACGTGGGACAGCCCTGTGGGAAAGCCTCGTGGGAAAGCCTCATTGGGAAAGCCTCGAGGGAAAGCCCAGATCCTTGATCCACGCGAAGAAAGCGTGACACTGCTGCTACAGCTCGGGAGGAAAGCGCAGTGCATGCCCCCACTCGAGAGGACTGACTCCCCTGGGAGACTCCAGAAGAACCCAAGATCCATGTCAGCACTGGAGAGGAATCCTCAGGTTCCGGCACCGACTCCACACAAGGTCTTAGGCCCGGCATCGATCGGAGAGAGGAACCCGAGCCCGAGAGGCCCCCGAGCATCGCATGGGGACTGGCCTTTCCTGAGGCCACCAGAGCGGGTCCCTGAGGTCCCCGTCGTAAGTCGAGAGCACCTGCCGCAACTCGAGAAAATCCAGGAGGTTCTCCCCCAGGCGAGATGAGGCCCATTTCGCTGAGGCGTCTGAGCTAATCACACCTAAATCTGGAACTTCCAAAGGGTCCTTCACACCCTTGCTGCAACTCAAGAAGTTCCCCGACATACCGTCTCCACTCGAGAGGAAGCACGAGAGTCCCGCCCACATCCAGAGGAGCCCGTTTCCGCCTCCTAGCTCGAGAGGAGGGATCCTTTCCCTGCGTGGTCGGAAAAAAATTCCCCGGCGTTCCGCGCATCTCAAGAGGAGGCGCTCTCCACAGGAAAGGCGAGAGGAACTCCAGGTCGTGCCAATATTCCCAGAGTCCCCCAGATGTCTCAGTCCATTCCAGGGAAACTGTTTTTCCCTGCACTGCCTCGACTTTCAAGCCGAGGATCGACTCACACCACGGTGGCACGTGGGACAGCCCTGTGGGAAAGCCTCGTGGAAAACCTCGTGGGAAAGCCTCGAGGGAAAGCCCAGATCCCTTGATCCACGCGAAGGGAAGCGCGACACTGCTGCTACAGCTCGGGAGGAAAGCGCACCTGCATGCCCCCACTCGAGACGAGGACTGACTCCCCTGGGGAGACTCCAGAAGTACCCAAGATCCATGTCAGCACTGGAGAGGAATCCTCAGGTTCCGGCACCGATTCCACACAAGGTCTTAGGCCCCGGCATCGACGGGAGAGGAATCCGAGAGGCCCCCGAGCATCTCGCATGGGACTGGCCTTTCCTGAGGCCACCAGAGCGGGTCCCTGAGGTCCCAGTCGTAAGTCGAGAGCACCTGCCGCAACTCGAGAAAATCCAGGAGGTTCTCCCCTCCAGGCGAGATGAGGCCCATTTCCACTGAGGCGTCTGAGGCTAATCACACCTAACCTCTGGAACTTCCAAAGGGTCTTCACACCTTTACTGCAACTCAAGAAGTTCCCGACATACCGTCTCCACTCGAGAGGAAGCACGAGATCCCCGCCCACATCCAGCAGAGACCCCGTTTCCGCTCCTAGCTCGAGAGGAGGGATCCTTTCCCTGCGTGGTCGGAAAAAAATTCCCGGCGTTCCGTCGCATCTCAAGAGGAGGCGCTCCACAGGAAAGGCGAGAGGAACTCCAGGGTCGTGCCACCATTCCCAGAGTCCCCCAGATGTCTCAGTCCATTCCAGGGAAACCTGTTTTCCCTGCACTGCCTCGACTTTCAAGCCGAGGATCGACTCACACCACGGTGGCACGTGGGACAGCCCTGTGGGAAAGCCTCGTGGGAAAGCCTCGTGGGAAAGCCTCGAGGGAAAGCCACAGATCCCTTGATCCACGGAAGGGAAGCGTGACACTGCTGCTACAGCTCGGGAGGAAAGCGCACGTGCATGCCCCCACTCGAGACGAGGACTGACTCCCTGGGGAGACTCCAGAAGTACCCCAAGATCCATGTCAGCACTGGAGAGGAATCCTCAGGTTCCGGCACCGACTCCACACAAGGTCTTAGGCCCCGGCATCGAAGGGAGAGGAATCCCGAGAGGCCCCCGAGCAACTCGCATGGGGACTGGCCTTTCCTGAGGCCACCAGAGCGGGTCCCTGAGGTCCCGTCGTAAGTCGAGAGCACCTGCCGCAACTCGAGAAAATCCAGGGGGTTCTCCCCTCCAGGCGAGATGAGGCCCATTTCCACTGAGGCGTCTGAGGCTAATCACCTAACATCTGGAACTTCCAAAGGGTCCTTCACACCCTTGCTGCAACTCAAGAAGTTCCCGACATACCCGTCTCCACTCGAGAGAAAGCACGAGAGTCCCGCCCCACATCCAGCAGAGACCCCGTTTCCGCTCCTAGCTCGAGAGGAGGGATCCTTTCCCTGCGTGGTCGGGAAAGAATTCCGGCGTTCCCGTCGCATCTCAAGAGGAGGCGCTCTCCACAGGAAGGCGAGAGGAACTCCAGGGTCGTGCCACCATTCCCAGAGTCCCCCAGATGTCTCAGTCCATTCCAGGGAAACCTGTTTTCCCTGCACTGTCTCGACTTTCAGCCGAGGATGGACTCACACCACGGTGGCACGTGGGACAGCCCTGTGGGAAAACCTCGTGGAAAGCCTCGTGGGAAAGCCTCGAGGGAAAGCCACAGATCCCTTGATCCAGGCGAAGGGAAGCGTGACACTGCTGCTACAGCTCGGGAGGAAAGCGCACGTGCATGCCCCACTCGAGACGAGGACTGACTCCCCTGGGGAGACTCCAGAAGTACCCAAGAAGCATGTCAGCACTGAAGAGGAATCCTCAGGTTCCGGCACCGAAGCCACACAAGGTCTTAGGCCCGGCATCGACGGGAGAGGAAACCCGAGAGGCCCCGAGCAACTCGCATGGGGACTGGCCTTTCCTGAGGCCACCAGAGCGGGTCCCTGAGGTCCCGTCGTAAGTCGAGAGCACCTGTCCGCAACTCGAGAAAATCCAGGAGGTTCTCCCTCCAGGCGAGATGAGGCCATTTCCACTGAGGCGTCTCGAGGCTAATCAAACCTAACCTATGGAACTTCCAAAGGGTCCTTCACACCCTTGCTGCAACTCAAGAAGTTCCCCGACATACCCGTCTCCACTCGAGAGGAAGCAGGAAAGTCCCGCCCACATCCAGAGGAGCCACGTTTCCTCCTCATTGCTCGAGAGGTTTGATCCTTTCCCTGCGTGGTCGGGAAAGAATTCGCGGGCATTCCCGTCCCACATCAAGAGGAGGCGCTCTCCAGAGGAAAAACGAGAGGAACTCCAGAGTCGTGCCCCATTCCCAGAGTCCCCCAGATGTCTCAGTCCATTCCAGGGAAACCTGTATTCCCTGCACTGCCTCGACTTTCAAGCCGAGGATCGACTCACACCACAGTGGCACGTGGGACAGCCCTGTGGGAAAGCCTCGTGGGAAAGCCTCTTGCGAAAGCCTCGAGGGAAAGCCACAGATCAGTTGATCCACGCGAAGGAAGCGTGACACTGCTGCTACAGCTCGGGAGGAAAGCGCACGTGTATGCCCCCACTCGAGTAGAGGACTGACTGCCCTGGGGAGACTCCAGAAGTACCCCAAGATCCATGTCAGCACTGGAGAGGAATCCTCAGGTTCCGGCACCGACTCCACACAAGATCTTAGGCCCTGGCATCGACGGGAGAGGAATCCCGAGAGGCCCCGAGCAACTCGCATGGGGACTGGCCTTTCCTGAGGCACCAGAGCGGGTCCCTGAGGTCCCCGTCGTAAGTTGAGAGCACCTGCCGCCGCAACTCGAGAAAATCCAGGAGGTTCTCCCCTCCAGGCGAGATGAGGCCCATTTCTGCTGAGGCGTCTCGAGGCTAATCACATCTAACATCTGGAACTTCCAAAGGGTCCTTCACACCCTTGCTGCAACTCAAGAAGTTCCCGACATACCCGTCTCCACTCGATAGGAAGCACGAGAGTTCCGCCCATCCAGAGGAGCCCCGTTTCCCCCTCCTAGACTCGAGAGGAGGGATCCTTTCCCTGCGTGGTCGGGAAAGAATTCCCGCATTCCGTCGTATCTCAAGAAGAGGCGCTCTCACAGGAAAGGCCAGAGAAACTCCAGGGTCGTGCCACCATTCCCAGAGTCCCCCAGATGTCTCAGTCCATTCCAGGGAAACCTGTTTTCCCTGCACTGCCTCGACTTTCAAGCCGAGGATCGACTCACAAAACGGTGGCACGTGGGACAGCTCTGTGGGAAAGCCTCGTGGGAAAGCATCGAGGGAAAGACACAGATCCCTTGATCCACGCGAAGAGAAGCATGACACTGCTGCTACAGATCGGGAGGAAATCGCACGTGCATGGCCCCACTCGAGATGAGGACTGACTCCCCTGGGGAGACTCCAGAAGTACCCAAGATCCATGTCAGCACTGGAGAGGAATCTCAGGTTCCGGCACGGACTCCACACAAGGTCTAGACCCGGAATCTACGGGAGAGGAATCCGAGAGGCCCCAGAGCAATTCGCATGGGGACTGGCCTTTCCTGAGGCACCAGGGTGGGTCCCTGAGGTCCCCATCGTAAGTCGAGAGCACCTGCCGCAACTCGAGAAAATCCAGGAGGTTCCCCAATCCAGGCGAGATGAGGCCCATTTCCGCTGAGGCAACAAGGGGGCTAATCACACTTAAACTCTGGAACTTCCAAAGGGTCCTTCACACCCTTGCTGCAACTCAAGAAGTTCCCTGACATACCCGTCTCTACTCAAGAGGATCCCAAGGGTCCCGCCCATATCCAGAGTGGCCCCGTTTCCGCCTGCTAGCTCGAGAGGAGGGATCCTTTCCCTGCGTGGTCGGGAAAGTATTCCTAGCGTTCCCGTCTCATCTCAAGAGGCGCTCTCCACAGGAAAGGCGAGAGGAACTCCAGTATCACGCCCATTCCCAGAGTCCCCTGGATGTCTCAGTCCATTCCAGGGAAACCTTTTTCCCTGCACTGCCTCGACTTTCAAGCTGAGGATCGACTCACACCACGGTGGCATGTGGGACAGCCCTGTGGGAAAGCCTCGTGGGAAAGTCTCCTGAGAAAAGCCTCGAGGGAAAGCCACAGATCCCATGATCCACGCGAAGGGAAGCGTGACACTGCTGCTACAGCTCGGGAGGAAAACCCACGTGCATATCCCCTCGCGAAGAGGAATGACTCCCCTGGGGAGACTCCAGAGAACCCAAGATCCATGTCAGCACTGGAGAGGAATCCTCAGGATCCGGCACAGACTCCACACAAGGTCCCAGGGCCCGCATCGACGGGAGAGGAATCCCGAGAGGCCCCGTGCAACTGCATGGGGACTGGCCTTTCCTGAGGCCACCAGAGCGGGTCCCTGAGGTCCCAGTCGTAAGTCGAGAGCACCTGCCGCAACTCGAGAAAATCCAGGAGGTTCTCCCCTCCAGGCGAGATGAGGCCCATTTCCTGCTGAGGCGTCTCGAGGCTAATCACACCTAACTCTGGAACTTCCAAAGGGTCCTTCACACCCTTGCTGCAACTCAAGAAGTTCCCCGACATACCCGTCTCCACTCGAGAGGAAGCACGAGAGTCCCGCCCAAATCCAGAGGCCCGTTTCCGCCTCATACTCGAGGGAGGGATCCTTTCCCTGCGTGGTCGGGAAAGAATTCCCGGCGTTCCGTCGCATCTCAAGAGGAGGCGCTCTCCACTGGAAGGCGAGAGGAACTCCAGGGTCTTGCCACCATTCCCAGAGTCCCCCAGATGTCTCAGTCCATTCCAGGGAAACCTGTTTTCCCTGCATTGCGTCGACTTTCAAGCCGAGGATCGACTCACACCACGGTGGCACGTGGGACAGCCCTGTGGAAAGCCTCGTGGAAAAAGCCTCTTGGGAAAGCGTCGAGGGAAAGCCACAGATCCTTGATCCACGCGAAGGGAAGCGTGACACTGCTGCTACAGCTCGGGAGGAAAGCGCACGTGCATGCCCCCACTCGAGTAGAGGACTGACTGCCCTGGGGAGACTCCAGAAGTACCCCAAGATCCATGTCAGCACTGGAGAGGAATCCTCAGGTTCCGCACCGACTCCACACAAGACCTTAGGCCCCGGCATCAAGGGGAGAGGAATCCCGAGAGGCCCCGAGCACTCACATGGGGACTGGCCTTTCCTGAGGCCAGCAGAAGGGTCCCTGAGGTCCCCGTCGTAAGTCGAGAGCACCTGCCGCAACTCGAGAAAATCCAGGAGGTTCTCCCTCCAGGCGAGATGAGGCCCATTTCCGCTGAGGCGTCTCGAGGCTAATCACACTAAACTCTGGAACTTCCAAAGGGTCCTTCACACCCTTGCTGCAACTCAAGAAGTTCCCGACAAACCGGTCTCCACTCGAGAGGAAGCACGAGAGTCCCGCCCATCCAGAGGAGACCCGTTTCCGCCTCCTAGCTCGAGAGGAGGAATCCTTTCCCTGCGTGGTCGGGAAAAAATTCCCGCGTTCCGCGCATCTCAAGAGGAGGCGCTCTCCACAGGAAAGGCGAGAGGAACTCCAGGGTCGTGCCACCATTCCCAGAGTCCCCCAGATGTCTCAGTCCATTCCAGGGAAACCTGTTTTCCCTGCACTGCCTCGACTTTCAAGCCGAGGATCGACTCACACCACGGTGGCACGTGGGACAGCCCTGTGGGAAAGCCTCGTGGGAAAGCCTCTGGAAAGCCTCGAGGGAAAGCCCAGATCCCTTGATCCACGCGAAGGGAAGCGTGACACTGCTGCTACAGCTCGGGAGAAGCGCACGTGCATGCCCCCACTCGAGACGAGGACTGACTCCCTGGGGAGACTCCAGAAGTACCCCAAGATCCATGTCAGCACTGGAGAGGAATCCTCAGGTTCCGGCACCGATTCCACACAAGGTCTTAGGCCCCGGCATCGACGGGAGAGGAATCCCGAGAGGCCCCCGAGCAACTCGCATGGGGACTGGCCTTTCCTGAGGCCACCAGAGCGGGTCCCTGAGGTCCCGTCGTAAGTCGAGAGCACCTGCCGCAACTCGAGAAAATCCAGGAGGTTCTCCCCTCCAGGCGAGATGAGGCCCATTTCCGCTGAGGCGTCTGAGGCTAATCACACTAATCTGGAACTTCCAAAGGGTCCTCACACCTTTACTGCAACTCAAGAAGTTCCTCGACAAACCGGTCTCCACTCGAGAGGAAGCACGAGAGTCCCGCCCACATCCAGAGAGACCCGTTTCCGCCTCCTAGCTCGAGAGGAGGGATCCTTTCCCTGCGTGGTCGGGAAAGAATTCCCGGCGTTCCGTCGCATCTCAAGAGGAGGCGCTCTCCACAGGAAAGGCGAGAGGAACTCCAGGGTTGTGCCACCATTCCCAGAGTCCCCCAGATGTCTCAGTCCATTCCAGGGAAACCTGTTTTCCCTGCACTGCCTCGACTTTCAAGCCGAGGATCGACTCACACCACGGTGGCACGTGGGACAGCCCTGTGGGAAAAAAGCCTCGTGGGAAAGCCTCGAGGGAAAGCCACAGATCCCTTGATCCACGCGAAGGGAAGCGCGACACTGCTGCTACAGCTCGGAAGGAAAGGGCACGTGCATGCCCCACTCGAGACGAGGACTGACTCCCCTGGGAGACTCCAGAGTACCCCAAGATCCATGTCAGCACTGAGAGGAATCCTCAGGTTCCGGCACTGACTCCACACAAGGTTTAGGCCCCGCATCGACGGGAGAGAAACCCGAGAGGCCCCGAGCAACTCGCATGGGGACTGGCCTTTCCTGAGGCCACCAGAGCGGGTCCCTGAGGTCCCAGTCGTAAGTCGAGAGCACCTGCCGCAACTCGAGAAAATCCAGGAGGTTCTCCCCTCCAGGCGAGATGAGGCCCATTTCCACTGAGGCGTCTGAGGCTAATCACACCTAAACTCTGGAACTTCCAAAGGGTCCTTCACACCCTTGCTGCAACTCAAGAAGTTCCCCGACATACCCGACTCCACTCGAGAGGAAGCACGAGAGTCCCGCCCACATCCAGAGGAGCCCCCCCGCCGCCTCTAGCTCGAGAGGAGGGATCCTTTCCCTGCGTGGTCGGGAAAGAATTCCCGGCTTCCCGTCGCATCTCAAGAGGAGGCGCTCTCCACAGGAAAGGCGAGAGGAACTCCAGGGTGGTGCCACCATTCCCAGAGTCCCCCAGATGTCTCAGTCCATTCCAGGGAAACCTGTTTTCCCTGCACTGCCTCGACTTTCAAGCCGAGGATCGACTCACACCACGGTGGCACGTGGGACAGCCTGTGGGAAAGCCTCGTGGGAAAGCCTCGAGGAAAGCCACAGATCCCTTGATCCACGCGAAGGGAAGCGTGACACTGCTGCTACAGCTCGGAGGAAAGCGCACGTGCATGCCCCACTCGAGACGAGGACTGACTCCCCTGGGGAGACTCCAGAAGTACCCCAAGATCCATGTCAGCACTGGAGAGGAATCCTCAGGTTCCGGCACCGACTCCACACAAGGTCTTAGGCCCGCATCGACGGGAGAGGAATCCCGAGAGGCCCCGAGCAACTCGCATGGGGACTGGCCTTTCCTGAGGCCACCAGAGCGGGTCCCTGAGGTCCCGTCGTAAGTCGAGAGCACCTGCCCGCAACTCGAGAAAATCCAGGAGGTTCTCCCTCCAGGCGAGATGAGGCCCATTTCCGCTGAGGCGTCTGAGGCTAATCACACCTAAACTCTGGAACTTCCAAAGGGTCCTTCACACCCTTACTGCAACTCAAGAAGTTCCTCGAAAAACCGGTCTCCACTCGAGAGGAAGCACGAGAGTCCCGCCCACATCCAGCGGAGACCCGTTTCCGCCTCCTAGCTCGAGAGGGGATCCTTTCCCTGCGTGGTCGGAAAAGAATTCCCGGCGTTCCTCGCATCTCAAGAGGAGGCGCTCTCCACAGGAAAGGCGAGAGGAACTCCAGGGTCGTGCCACCATTCCCAGAGTCCCCCCAGATGTCTCAGTCCATTCCAGGGAAACCTGTTTTCCCTGCACTGTCGACTTTCAAGCCGAGGATCGACTCACACCACGGTGGCACGTGGGACAGCCTGTGGGAAAGCCTCGTGGGAAAGCATGGGAAAGCCTCGAGGGAAAGCCCTGATCCTTGATCCACGCGAAGGGAAGCGTGACACTGCTGCTACAGCTCGGGAGGAAAGCGCACGTGCATGCCCCACTCGAGACGAGGACTGACTCCCCTGGGGAGACTCCAGAAGTACCCCAAGATCCATGTCAGCACTGGAGAGGAATCCTCAGGTTCCGGCACCGACTCCACACAAGGTCTTAGGCCCGGCATCGACGGGAGAGGAATCCCGAGAGGCCCCGAGCAACTCGCATGGGGACTGGCCTTTCCTGAGGCCACCAGAGCGGGTCCCTGAGGTCCCAGTCGTAAGTCGAGAGCACCTGCCGCAACTCGAGAAAATCCAGGAGGTTCTCCCCTCCAGGCGAGATGAGGCCCCATTTCCGCTGAGGCGTCTGGGCTAATCACACTAAATCTGGAACTTCCAAAGGGTCCTTCACACCTTTACTGCAACTCAAGAAGTTCCTCGACAAACCGGTCTCCACTCGAGAGGAAGCACGAGATTCCCGCCCACATCCAGCAGAGACCCGTTTCCGCCTCCTAGCTCGAGAGGAGGGATCCTTTCCCTGCGTGGTCGGGAAAAAATTCCCGGCGTTCCGTCGCATCTCAAGAGGAGGCGCTCTCCACAGGAAAGTCGAGGAAACTCCAGGTCATGTCAATATTCCCAGAGTCCCAGAAGTCTCAGTCCATTCCAGGGAAACTGTTTTCCCTGCACTGCCTCGACTTTCAAGTCGAGGATCGACTCACACCAAGGTGGCACGTGGGACAGCCCTGTGTGGGAAAGCCTCGTGGGAAAGCCTCGAGGGAAAGCCCAGATCCCTTGATCCACGCCAAGGGAAGCGCGACACTGCTGCTACAGCTCGGAGGAAAGCGCACGTGCATGCCCCACTCGAGACGAGGACTGACTCCCTGGGGAGACTCCAGAAGTACCCCAAGATCCATGTCAGCACTGGAGAGGAATCTCAGGTTCCGGCACCGATTCCACACAAGGTCTTAGGCCCGGCTTCGACGGGAGAGGAATCCCGAGAGGCCCCGAGCATCTCGCATGGGGACTGGCCTTTCCTGAGGCCACCAGAGCGGGTCCCTGAGGTCCCAGTCGTAAGTCGAGAGCACCTGCCGCAACTCGAGAAAATCCAGGAGGTTCTCCCTCCAGGCGAGATGAGGCCCATTTCCACTGAGGCGTCTGGAGGCTAATCACATCTAACTCTGGAACTTCCAAAGGGTCCTTCACTCCTTTACTGCAACTCAAGAAGTTCCTCGACAAACCGGTCTCCACTCGAGAGGAAGCACGAGATTCCCGCCCACATCCAGCAGAGACCGTTTCCGCCTCCTAGCTCGAGAGTAGGGATCCTTTCCCTGCGTGGTCGGGAAAGAATTCCCGGCGTTCCCGTCGCATCTCAAGAGGAGGCGCTCTCCACAGGAAAGGCGAGAGGAACTCCAGGGTTGTGCCACCATTCCCAGAGTCCCCAGATGTCTCAGTCCATTCCAGGGAAACCTGTTTTCCCTGCACTGCCTCGACTTTCAAGCCGAGGATCGACTCACACCACGGTGGCACGTGGGACAGCCCTGTGGGAAAGCCTCGTGGGAAAGCCTCGAGGGAAAGCCACAGATCCTTTGATCCACGCGAAGGGAAGCGCGACACTGCTGCTACAGCTCGGAGGAAAGGGCACGTGCATGCCCCACTCGAGACGAGGACTGACTCCCTGGGGAGACTCCAGAAGTACCCCAAGATCCATGTCAGCACTGGAGAGGAATCCTCAGGTTCCGGCACCGACTCCACACAAGGTCTTAGGCCCCATCGACGGGAGAGGAATCCCGAGAGGCCCCGAGCAACTCGCATGGGGACTGGCCTTTCCTGAGGCCACCAGAGCGGGTCCCTGAGGTCCCGTCGTAAGTCGAGAGCACCTGCCGCAACTCGAGAAAATCCAGGAGGTTCTCCCCTCCAGGCGAGATGAGGCCCATTTCCGCTGAGGCGTCTCGAGGCTAATCACACTAAACTCTGGAACTTCCAAAGGGTCCTTCACACCCTTGCTGCAACTCAAGAAGTTCCTCGACAACCGGTCTCCACTCGAGAGGAAGCACGAGATTCCCGCCCACATCCAGAGGAGCCCGTTTCCGCCTCCTAGCTCGAGAGGAGGGATCCTTTCCCTGCGTGGTCGGGAAAGAATTCCCGGCGTTCCCGTCGCATCTCAAGAGGAGGCGCTCTCCACAGGAAAGGCGAGAGGAACTCCAGGGTCGTGCCACCATTCCCAGAGTCCCCCAGATGTCTCAGTCCATTCCAGGGAAACCTGTTTTCCCTGCACTGCTCGACTTTCAAGCCGACTCACACCACGGTGGCACGTGGGACAGCCTGTGGGAAAGCCTCGTGGGAAAGCCTCGATGGAAAGCCACAGATCCCTTGATCCACGCGAAGGGAAGCGCGACACTGCTGCTACAGCTCGGGAGGAAAGCGCACGTGCATGCCCCACTCGAGACGAGGACTGACTCCCTGGGGAGACTCCAGAAGTACCCCAAGATCCATGTCAGCACTGGAGAGGAATCCTCAGGTTCCGGCACCGACTCCACACAAGATCTTAGGCCCCGCATCGACGGGAGAGGAATCCGAGAGAGGCCCCGAGCAACTCGCATGGGGACTGGCCTTTCCTGAGGCCACCAGAGCGGGTCCCTGAGGTTCCCGTCGTAAGTCGAGAGCACCTGCCGCAACTCGAGAAAATCCAGGAGGTTCTCCCTCCAGGCGAGATGAGGCCCATTTCCGCTGAGGCGTCTGAGGCTAATCACACCTAAACTCTGGAACTTCCAAAGGGTCCTTCACACCCTTGCTGCAACTCAAGAAGTTCCTCGAAAACCGGTCTCCACTCGAGAGGAAGCACGAGAGTCCCGCCCACATCCAGCGGAGACCCGTTTCCGCCTCCTAGCTCGAGAGGAGGGATCCTTTCCCTGCGTGGTCGGAAAAAAATTCCCGGCGTTCCGCTCGCATCTCAAGAGGAGGCGCTCTCCACAGGAAAGTCGAGAGAACTCCAGGTCGTGCAATATTCCCAGAGTCCCCAGATGTCTCAGTCCATTCCAGGGAAACTGTTTTCCCTGCACTGCCTCGACTTTCAAGCGAGGATCGACTCACACCAAGGTGGCACGTGGGACAGCCCTGTGGGAAAGCCTCGTGGGAAAACCTCGTGGGAAAGCCTCGAGGGAAAGCCCCAGATCCCTTGATCCACGCCAAAGGGAAGCGCGACACTGCTGCTACAGCTCGGGAGGAAAGCGCACGTGCATGCCCCCCACTCGAGACGAGGACTGACTCCCCTGGGGAGACTCCAGAAGTACCCCAAGATCCATGTCAGCACTGGAGAGGAATCTCAGGTTCCGGCACCGATCCACACAAGGTCTTAGGCCCCGGCTTCGACGGGAGAGGAATCCCGAGAGGCCCCGAGCAACTCGCATGGGGACTGGCCTTTCCTGAGGCCACCAGAGCGGGTCCCTGAGGTCCCAGTCGTAAGTCGAGAGCACCTGCCGCAACTCGAGAAAATCCAGGAGGTTCTCCCCTCCAGGCGAGATGAGGCCCATTTCCGCTGAGGCGTCTGGAGGCTAATCACATCTAACATCTGGAACTTCCAAAGGGTCCTTCACACCTTTACTGCAACTCAAGAAGTTCCTCGACAAACCGGTCTCCACTCGAGAGGAAGCACGAGATTCCCGCCCACATCCAGCAGAGACCCGTTTCCGCCTCCTAGCTCGAGAGTAGGGATCCTTTCCTGCGTGGTCGGGAAAGAATTCCCGCATTCCGTCGCATTTCAAGAGGAGGCGCTCTCCACAGGAAAGGCGAGAGGAACTCCAGGGTTTGCCACCATTCCCAGAGTCCCCCAGATGTCTCAGTCCATTCCAGGGAAACCTGTTTTCCCTGCACTGCCTCGACTTTCAATCCAAGGATCGACTCTCACCACAGTGGCACGTGGGACAGCCCTGTGGGAAAGCCTCGTGGGAAAGCCTCGAGGGAAAGCCACAGATTCCTTGATCCACGCGAAGGGAAGTGCGACACTGCTGCTACAGCTCGGAAGGAAAGGGCACGTGCATGTCCCCACTCGAGACGAGGACTGACTCCCTGGGGAGACTCCAGAAGTACCCCAAAAGACCATGTCAGCACTGGAGAGGAATCCTCAGGTTCCGGCACTGACTCCACACAAGGTTTTAGGCCCCGCATCGACGGGAGGAGAGAGGAGAGGCCCCCGAGCAACTCGCAAGGGGACTGGCCTTTCCTGAGGCCACCAGAGCGGGTCCCTGAGGTCCCCGTCGTAAGTCGAGAGCACCTGCCGCAACTCGAGAAAATCCAGGAGGTTCTCCCCTCCAGGAGATGAGGCCCATTTCCACTGAGGCGTCTTGAGGCTAATCACACCTAAACTCTGGAACTTCCAAAGGGTCCTTCACACCCTTGCTGCAACTCAAGAAGTTCCCCGACATACCGACTCCACTCGAGAGGAAGCACGAGAGTCCCGCCCACAACCAGAGGAGCCCCGTTTCCGCCTCCTAGCTCGAGAGGAGGGATCCTTTCCCTGCGTGGTCGGGAAAGAATTCCCGGCGTTCCCGTCGCATCTCAAGGAGGCGCTCTCCACAGGAAAGGCGAGAGGAACTCCAGGGTCGTGCCCATTCCCAGAGTCCCCCAGATGTCTCAGTCCATTCCAGGGAAACCTGTTTTCCCTGCACTGCTCGACTTTCAAGCCGAGGATCGACTCACAAACGGTGGCACGTGGGACAGCCTGTGGGAAAGCCTCGTGGGAAAGCCTCGAGGGAAAGCACAGATCCTTGATCCACGCGAAGGAAGCGTGACACTGCTGCTACAGCTCGGGAGGAAAGCGCACGTGCATGCCCCCACTCGAGAGAGGACTGACTCCCCTGGGGAGACTCCAGAAGTACCCCAAGATCCATGTCAGCACTGGAGAGGAATCTCAGGTTCCGGCACGGACTCCACACAAGGTCTAGGCCCCGGAATCGACGGGAGAGGAATCCCGAGAGGCCCCGAGCAATTCCCATGGGGACTGGCCTTTCCTGAGGCACCAGGGTGGGTCCCTGAGGTCCCCGTCGTAAGTCGAGAGCACCTGCCGCAACTCGAGAAAATCCAGGAGGTTCTCCCTCCAGGCGAGATGAGGCCCATTTCCGCTGAGGCGTCGGGGCTAATCACACTTAAACTCTGGAACTTCCAAAGGGTCCTTCACACCCTTGCTGCAACTCAAGAAGTTCCCGACATACCCGTCTCCCTCGAGAGGAAGAGGGTCCCGCCCATATCCAGAGGGCCCGTTTCCGCCTCCTAGCTCGAGAGGAGGGATCCTTTCCCTGCGTGGTCGGGAAAGAATTCCGCGTTCCCGTCTCATCTCAAGGGAGGCGCTCTCCACAGGAAAGGCGAGAGGAACTCCAGTATGCCCATTCCCAGAGTCCCCAGATGTCTCAGTCCATTCCAGGGAAACCTTTTTTTCCCTGCACTGCCTCGACTTTCAAGCCGAGGATCGACTCACACCCACGGTGGCACGTGGGACAGCCCTGTGGGAAAGCCTCGTGGGAAAGCTCCTGAGAAAGCCTCGAGGGAAAGCCAGATCCTTGATCCACGCGAAGGGAAGCGTGACACTGCTGCTACAGCTCGGGAGGAAAGCGCACGTGCATTCCCACTCGAGAGAGGACTGACTCCCTGGGGAGACTCCAGAAGTACCCCAAGATCCATGTCAGCACTGGAGAGGAATCCTCAGGTTCCGGCACCGACTCCACACAAGGTCTTAGGCCCGGCATCGACGGGAGAGGAATCCCGAGAGGCCCCCGTGCAACTGCATGGGGACTGGCCTTTCCTGAGGCCACCAGAGCGGGTCCCTGAGGTCCCAGTCGTAAGTCGAGAGCACCTGCCAACTCGAGAAAATCCAGGAGGTTCTCCCCTCCAGGCGAGATGAGGCCCATTTCCGCTGAGGCGTCTCGAGGCTAATCACACCTAACCTCTGGAACTTCCAAAGGGTCCTTCACACCCTTGCTGCAACTCAAGAAGTTCCCCGACATACCCGTCTCCACTCGAGAGGAAGCACGAGAGTCCCGCCCAAATCAGAGACCCGTTTCCGCCTCATAGCTCGAGAGGAGGGATCCTTTCCCTGCGTGGTCGGGAAAGAATTCCCGGCGTTCCGTCGCATCTCAAGAGGAGGCGCTCTCCACAGGAAGGCGAGAGGAACTCCAGGGTCGTGCCACCATTCCCAGAGTCCCCAGATGTCTCAGTCCATTCCAGGGAAACCTGTTTTCCCTGCACTGCGTCGACTTTCAAGCCGAGGATCGACTCACACCACGGTGGCACGTGGGACAGCCCTGTGGAAAGCCTCGTGGGAAAGCCTTTGGAAAGCCTCGAGGGAAAGCCACAGATCCGTTGATCCACGCGAAGGGAAGCGTGACACTGCTGCTACAGCTCGGGAGGAAAGCGCACGTGCATGCCCACTCGAGTAGAGGACTGACTGCCCTGGGGAGACTCCAGAAGTACCCCAAGATCCATGTCAGCACTGGAGAGGAATCCTCAGGTTCCGGCACCGACTCCACACAAGACCTTAGGCCCGCATCACGGGAGAGGAATCCCGAGAGGCCCCTGAGCACTCACATGGGGACTGGCCTTTCCTGAGGCCACAGAACGGGTCCCTGAGGTCCCGTCGTAAGTCGAGAGCACCTGCCGCAACTCGAGAAAATCCAGGGGTTCTCCCCCCAGGCGAGATGAGGCCCATTTCCACTGAGGCGTCTCGAGGCTAATCACACCTAACCTCTGGAACTTCCAAAGGGTCCTTCACACCCTTGCTGCAACTCAGAAGTTCCCGACATACCCGTCTCCACTCGAGAGAAGCACGAGAGTCCCGCCCACATCCAGAGGAGCCCGTTTCCGCCTCCTAGCTCGAGAGGAGGGATCCTTTCCCTGCGTGGTCGGGAAAGAATTCGGGCGTTCCCGTCGCATCTCAAGAGGAGGCGCTCTCTACAGGAAAGGCGAGAGGAACTCCAGGGTCGTGCCACCATTCCCAGAGTCCCCCAGATGTCTCAGTCCATTCCAGGGAAACCTGTTTTCCCTGCACTGCCTCGACTTTTCAAGCCGAGAATCGACTCACACCACGGTGGCACGTGGGACAGCCTGTGGGAAAACCTCGTGGAAAGCTCGTGGGAAAGCCTCGAGGGAAAGCCACAGATCCCTTGATCCAGGCGAAGGGAAGCGTGACACTGCTGCTACAGCTCGGGAGGAAAGCGCACGTGCATGCCCCCACTCGAGACGAGGACTGACTCCCCTGGGGAGACTCCAGAAAGTACCCAAGATCCATGTCAGCACTGAAGAGGAATCCTCAGGTTCCGGCACCGAGCCACACAAGGTCTTAGGCCCCGGCATCGACGGGAGAGGAAACCCGAGAGGCCCCGAGCAACTCGCATGGGGACTGGCCTTTCCTGAGGCCACCAGAGCGGGTCCCTGAGGTCCCCGTCGTAAGTCGAGAGCACCTGCCGCAACTCGAGAAAATCCAGGAGGTTCTCCCCTCCAGGCGAGATGAGGCCCATTTCCACTGAGGCGTCTCGAGGCTAATCAAACCTAACTCTGGAACTTCCAAAGGGTCCTTCACACCCTTGCTGCAACTCAAGAAGTTCCCGACATACCGTCTCCACTCGAGAGGAAGCAGGAAAGTCCCGCCCACATCCAGAGGAGCCCGTTTCCTCCTCATTGCTCGAGAGGAGGGATCCTTTCCCTGCGTGGTCGGGAAAGAATTCCCGGCATTCCCGTCGCACTCAAGAGGAGGCGCTCTCCAGAGGAAACGAGAGGAACTCCAGGGTCGTGCCACCATTCCAGAGTCCCCCAGATGTCTCAGTCCATTCCAGGGAAACCTGTTTTCCCTGCACTGCCTCGACTTTCAAGCCGAGGATCGACTCACACCACAGTGGCACGTGGGACAGCCCTGTGGGAAAGCCTCGTGGGAAAGCCTCTTGCGAAAGCCTCGAGGGAAAGCCACAGATCAGTTGATCCACGCGAAGGAAGCGTGACACTGCTGCTACAGCTCGGGAGGAAAGCGCACGTGTATGCCCCCACTCGAGTAGAGGACTGACTGCCCTGGGAGACTCCAGAAGTACCCAAGATCCATGTCAGCACTGGAGAGGAATCCTCAGGTTCCGGCACCGACTCCACACAAGATCTTAGGCCCTGGCATCGACGGGAGAGGAATCCCGAGAGGCCCCGAGCAACTCGCATGGGGACTGGCCTTTCCTGAGGCCACAGAGCGGGGTCCCTGAGGTCCCCGTCGTAAGTCGAGAGCACCTGCCGCAACTCGAGAAAATCCAGGAGGTTCTCCCCTCCAGGCGAGATGAGGCCCATTTCTGCTGAGGCGTCTCGGAGGCTAATCACATCCTAACATCTGAACTTCCAAAGGGTCCTTCACACCCTTGCCGCAACTCAAGAAGTTCCCCGACATACCCGTCTCCCAGAGGAAGCACGAGATTCCCGCCCAATCCAGAGGACGCCCGTTTCCTCGCCTAGCCGAGAGGAGGGATCCTTTCCCTGCGTGGTCGGGAAAGATTCCCATTCCGTCGCATCTCAAGAGGAGGCGCTCTCACAGGAAAGGCGAAAGGAACTCCAGGGTCGTGCCACCATTCCCAGAGTCCCCCAGATGTCTCAGTCCATTCCAGGGAAACCTGTTTTCCCTGCACTGCTCGACTTTCAAGCCGAAGATCGACTCACACCACGGTGGCACGTGGGGACAGCCCTGTGGGAAAGCCTCGTGGGAAAGCCTCGAGGGAAAGACCACAGATCCTTGATCCACGCGAAGGAAGCGTGACACTGCTGGCTACATCGGAGGAAGCACGTGCATGCCCCCACTCGAGATGAGGACTGACTCCCCTGGGGAGACTCCAGAAGTACCCCAAGATCCATGTCAGCACTGGAGAGGAATCTCAGGTTCCGGCACTGACTCCACACAAGGTCTTAGGCCCGGCATCGACGGGAGAGGAATCCCGAGAGGCCCCGAGCAACTCGCATGGGGACTGGCCTTTCCTGAGGCCACCAGAGCGGGTCCCTGAGGTCCCCGTCGTAAGTCGAGAGCACCTGCCGCAACTCGAGAAAATCCAGGAGGTTCCCTCCAGGCGAGATGAGGCCCATTTCCGCTGAGGCTCAAGGGG
>NW_017206827.1:0-4704 GCF_001704415.2 Capra hircus | reverse complement strand
CTTCCCTCTGACAGAGCGAGCTTTGCTCCCCATTTGGGATTTCAGAAGCAAGGTGGTGGCCTGCAACT
Source organism: Capra hircus (assembly GCF_001704415.2). Classification (NCBI taxonomy): domain Eukaryota; kingdom Metazoa; phylum Chordata; class Mammalia; order Artiodactyla; family Bovidae; genus Capra; species Capra hircus. The sequence continues at coordinate 4,636 of NW_017206827.1, read as the reverse complement.
CCTTGCCTGGGGTCCATTGGAGGTGCAAACCTCGACCAGGTACCCCATGACACCTGGCCCCCTCAGACACACTCCCGCAGCAGCTTCCCATGGGCAGGACTGCTCTCACCTAGGAATGTGTTTGCAAGGCCAGGAAACTGCAGGGAGACACAAGGCCCTGATTCTGGCATTGAGTCTGTTGGAACAGGCCTGCAGGTCTTCTGTCTAACAAGCCAAACACTTGCTGCAAGATACAGGCCTGAAAACACACTCTTTGGGCTGCCTTTCCTTCCTCCAAGGAAGAGAGTTTTTCTCAGCCTCCTGTGGGCTGAGAGTCACACAGGGCTGAAAAGCACTTGCTGGGAGATTCTTTTTCATTGGCCATGGCCCCTGAGGCCCTGTGCTCAGGGAGGGCTCCCTCCCTCCCAGGGAAAGTCAAAGGAAGCTCCAAACGGCTGTTCAATCATGTTTCTGAGAGAGTCATTGCCAAGGCAGGTTTCTAAGAAGTTCAAGGGTCCCCAAGGAGAGAGGGGTCTAGAATTCTCAAGGAGGAAGAAAGGACAAACTGTTTTCCCTCTACATTCCTTAGGATTATATAACAATCATGCATCCTTCTTGAGGACGGTCTCTGGAAAAAACCTTCTGGCTAATCCTGTTATCTTAAAATGTCAATTATGGGAGTAGGTCTAGTGAGTCTTTACAACCTCCAGACATTCTTTTGTTCGTCATAACTTATTGGAGAGTATATAACTCCATTACTAACACTAGCAAGGGGGTACGTTTTCTGCCCCTTGTGATGTCTCTGTCAGAAGCTTTCTCTATCTCCTTTATCCTTTAATAAAAACTCTATTGCACAAAAGCTCTGAGCAATCAAGCCTCGTCTTGGGCCCTGGATTGAATTCTTCTCCTCCATAAGCCAAGAATCCCAGCATCTTTTCGTGGTTCAGCAACAATATTTCATTTCCTCTGCAGGAGAGAGCTAGTGAGCTTAGGTCTGTCTGGAACATTCTTGGATCCTGTGGGGAAAATATCCTGTGCACACATCTGGATACTGGGCCTAGAGGCCAAAATTGCATTTCTTTCCCGGGAGCCCTAACGTGTGTGACTTAGCAACTGCTTGAAAATCCATCCCATTGCTGTTTTCCTCCTTCTGACAGAGCTAGCTTTGTTCCCTGCTTTGGGATATCTCAACCGAAGGGCCGGTCCATAGCTACTCGCCTGGGGCCCATTGGATGTGCAAGGTGCCCTCGACTAGGTGACCCTAGCATGGCACTCAGCCCGCTCAGACACACTCCGAGGCTTCTTTCTCATGGGAAGCACTGCTCCAACCTAGGAATGTGTCTGCAATGCTTGGAAAGTGCAGTGAGACACACAGCCCTGACTCTGCAATTGAGGCCCTCAGAGCAAGCCTGCAGCTCTGATGTCTGAGAAGCAAAACACTTGCTGCAAAGAGAGGCCTGAAAACACACTCTCTGTGGATGACTTTCCTTCCTCTAAGGAAGATAGTTTTCCCAGTCTCCTGCTTCCTGAATGTCACACAGCTGGAATGCGCTTGCTTGGAGGTCGTGATTCAGTGGCAATGACCCCTGAGGCCCTTTGCCCAGGGAGGGCTCCCACACTCACAGGCAAATCAAAGCAACTTCCAAGTGAGTCAGCTCTTCACATCAAGTGGCCAAAGTATTGGAGTTTCAGGTTCAGTATTAGTCCTTCCAATGTATATTCAGACCTGATTTCCTTTAGGATGGAGTGGTTGCGTCTCCTTGTAGTCTAAGCGACCTACAAGCATCTTCTCCAACACCACAGTTCAAAAGCATCCAATTTTCAGCTGTCACTTTCTTTATAGTACATCTTTCATATCCATCCATGACATATGGAAAAACCATAGCCTTGACTGGATGGATCTTTGTTGGCAAAGCAACGTCTCGGCTTTTTAATATGCTGTCTAGTTTGGTCATCACTTTTCTTCCAAGTCATAAATATGTTTTAAGTTCATGGAGGCAGACATCACCTGCAGTGATTTCCAAGCCCCCCAAAATAGTCTGCTGCTGTTTCCAATGTTTTCCCATCTATTTGCCATGAAGTGATGAGACTGGATGCAATGATTTTAGTTTTCTGAATGCTGAGCTTTAAGCTAACTTTTTCACTCTCCTCTTTCACTTTCATCAGGAGACTCTTTAGTTCTTCTTCACTTTCTGCCATAAGGGGGTGTCATCTGCATATCTGAGATTCTTGATATTTCTCCCAGCAATCTGGATTCCAGCGTGTGCTTCCTCCAGCCCAGTGTTTCTCATGATGTACTCTGCATATAAGTTAAATAAGCAGGGTGACAATACACTGCCTTGACATATTCCTTTTCCTATTTAGAACCAGTCTGTTGTTCCATGTCCAGTTCGAACTGTTTCTTCCTGACCTGCATACAGGTTTCTCAAGAGACAGGTCAGGTGGTCTGGTATTCCCATCTCTTTCAGAATTTTTCCCAGTTTATTGTGATCCACACAGTCAAAGGCTTTGGCATAGTCAATAAAGCAGAAATAGATGTCTTTTTTTCTGGAACTCTCTTGCTTTTTCAATGATCCAGTGGATGTTGGCAGTTTGATCTCTGGTTTCTCTGCATGTTTTTAAATCCCTCTTGAACATTTGGAAGTTCACAGTTCATGTGAACTTGGAGAATTTTGAGCATTACTTTACTAGTGTGTGAGATGAGTGCAATTGTGCAGCAGCTTGAATATTCTTTGTCATTGCCTTTCTTTGGGATTGGAATGAAAACTGACCTAATGACTAGATGTTTTCAATTGCATATGCTGAAAGAACTGGCTGTGCAGTTTTGAAGAAAAAAAAATCATTTTAACCCATTTTCTCTGAAGTGCAAGGCATATCATGGCCATCCCTGAATCATAAAGTCACCTTTTCTTTATGTAGTCATAGTTTCATGCCTAAATTATAGGCCAACTCATGCTCAAATGGACTCTGATGTCAGGGGCAGATCAACTAATAAAAAGCTTGGATTGTCCCTCTGGAGGAAAGTGAGATCTTGGTCCCACGAGAAGAATCTGAAGGGTTAAGGGAACTTGCAAGAGTGGGGAAAGCTTAGTCCATCCTACATGTACCAAAATCTTAAATAAGGCTTATTTACTTTACCGAAGTAAAAAAACAGATGATGAAAACAATTATAAATCAATGAAAGGTAAAGAAACTCATAGTCTGTTATCAAAAATTGCATTCTAAGAAAACTTTGTTCTCTTAACCTAGAGAGGAGACTAAATTCCATCTGGTACCAGCTTACCAGAAGACAAACAAACAAACAAACAAATTATCGGTAAGCTTAAAAAAAAGTATATTCCATATATCTTGAAGTAGCAGTATTTCTGCAAAGGCATCAGTGTGAAACCATAGAGGACATGGTTAAAACCTGATTAAATAGAAATTGACAATGTAATCTGGTCACTGCTGCGACTTGAAATGCTTTAATATGATAACTGGAATTATAACTGACAGCATTTGACCAGGACATATCAGATTTTTCACGGATGTCAGATAATTTCTAGGATATCTATATTAGGAACTGAAGGAATCTTTGAACCTAGGAAAGAAAACAACAGTCTCAAAAGGCCCTTGCTGAATATCTATCAGCAAGGAATGTCTTTGCAAGGATCGCAAAATGAAGGGAAATACACCGACCTGCCTCTGCAACTTTCGGTCCTCTGAGCAGATCTGGAGGTCTCCCTTTGTATAAGCTAACCTGTTCCTTCCAAATAGAGGTTTGCAACACAAAACAAGTGGCCGCCTATTCTTCCTCGAAGGAGGATCTCTTTCCCCACATCCTGCGAACTCCCTTCCCAGCCTCCAGGAAAAGCGCGTCTTGCAGTTCCTTTCCAGAAAATCCTATGGACGGAGAAGCCTGGTAGGCTGCAGTCCGTGGGGTCGCTGAGGGTCGGACACGACTGAGCGACTGCACTTTCATTTTCACTTTCATGCATTGGAGAAGGCAATGGCAACCCACTTACTGTTCTTGCCTGGAGAATCCCAGGGACGGGGAGCCTAGTGGGCTACCGTCTATGGCGTCGCACAGAGTCGAACACGACTGAAGCAACTTAGCAGCAGCAGCCAGCAGTTTCCTTTAGGGCAGTTATCCCTGAGATTGACCTGGAAAGGCAGAGCCACCTCCACACACACGTCTTTTCTGCTCCCCTTTCCTCTGGAGGAGAGCTCTAGTGAGCCTAGGTCTGTCAGGAAAATTCTTGGCTTTGACGGGATCACACCCGGTGTGTGAACCTGCATACCCGACCTAGGGCCACAGGGCACCTGTTTTGCTCGAGTGGGTCCTGAGGGGTGCAGCATAGCAAGAGCTTAAAAATCCATCCAATTTGTCTTTTTTTTTAACCTCGGAGAGAACGAGTTTGCTCCACCTCCACCCTTTGGCAGTGTGGAGGGAAGAGGGCACCACCCTCTCCCAAAGGGGACATAGGGCCTACCAGGAGAGAAAGGCCCTTGAGGAGCTGAGCCCAGGTAGGCAAGCCAGTGATGTCAAGCACACTCCCGCTGCTTGCTTCTTCATGGGCACTCCCACGATCTGCTAGGAATGTCTTTGCAAGGATCTCAAAGGGAAGGGAGATACATGGCCCTGTCTCTGGAACTTCAGTCCTCTGAGCAGATCTGG
>NW_017206826.1:0-4705 GCF_001704415.2 Capra hircus | reverse complement strand
TCGAGCTAGGAGGCAGAAACGGGGCTCCTCTGGATGTGGGGGGACTCTCGTGCTTCCTCTTCAGTGGAGACGGGTATATCGGGAACTTCTTGAGTTGCAGCAAGGGTGTGAAGGACCCTTTGGAAGTTCCAGATGTTAGATGTGATTAGCCTCGAAGTCGCCTCAGCGGAAATGGCCTCATCTCGCCTGGAGGGGAGAACCTCCTGGATTTTCTCGAGTTGCGGCAGGTGCTCTCGACTTACGACGGGGACCTCAGGGACCCGCTCTGGTGGCCTCAGGAAAGGCCAGTCCCCATGCGAGTTTCTCGGGGCCTCTCGGGATTCCTCTCCGTCGATGCCGGGGCCCTAAGATCTTGTGTGGACTCGGTGCCGGAACCTGAGGATTTCCTCTCCAGTGCTGACATGGATCTTGGGGTACTTCTGGAGTCTCCCAGGGAGTCAGTCCTCGTCTCGAGTGGGACATGCACGTGCGCATTCCTCCCGAGCTGTAGCAGCAGTGTCAGGCTTCCCTTTGCTTGGATAAAGGGATCTGTGGCTTTCCCTCCTTTCCCACGAGGCTTTCCCACGAGGCTTTCCCACAGGGCTGTCCCAAGTGCCACCGTGGTGTGCGTCGATCCTCGGCTTGAAAGTCAAGGCAGTGTAGGGAAAACAGGTTTCCTGGAATGGACTGAGACATCTGGGACTCTGGGAATGGTTGGCACGACCCTGGAGTTCCTCTCCTTTTCTGTGGACGCGCCTCCTCTTGAGATGCGACGGAAACGCCGGGAATTCTTTCCGACCACGCAGGGAAAGGATCCCTCCTCTCGAGCTAGGAGGCGGAAAACGGGGCTCCTCTGGATGTGGGCGGACTCTCGTGCTTCTCTCGAGTGGAGACGGGTATGTCGGGGAACTTCTTGAGTTGCAGCAGGGTGTGAAGGACCCTTTGGAAGTTCCAGATGTTAGGTGTAATTAGCCTGGAGGCGCCTCAGCGGAAATGGGCCTCATCTCGCCTGGAGGGGAGAACCTCCTGGATTTTCTCGAGTTGCGGCAGGTGCTCTTGACTTACGACGGGGACCTCAGGGACCCGCTCTGGTGGCCTCAGGAAAGGCCAGTCCCCATGCGAGTTGCTCGGGGGCCTCTTGGCATTCCTCTCTCGTGGATCCGCTGCCTAAGACCTTGTGTGGAGTCGGTGCCTGAACCTGAGGATTCCTCTCCAGTGCTGACATGGATCTTGGGGTACTTCTGGAGTCTCCCCAGGGGAGTCAGTCCTCGTCTCCAATGGGGGCATGCACGTGCTTTTTCCTCCGAGCTGTAGCAGCACTGTCACGCTTTCCTTTACGTGGATCAAGGGATCGGTGGCTTTCCCTCGAGGCTTTCCCACGAGGCTTTCCCACGAGGCTTTCCCATAGGGCTGTCCCAAGTGCCACCGTGGTGTGAGTCGATCCTCGGCTTGAAAGTCGAGGCAGTGCAGGGAAAACAGGTTTCCCTGGAATGGACTGAGACATCTGGGGGACTCTGGGAATGGTGGCACGACCCTGGAGTTCCTCTCGCCCTTTCCTGTGGAGAGCGCCTCCTCTTGAGATGCGACGGGAACGCGGGAATTCTTTCCCGACCACGCATGGAAAGGATCCCTCCTCTCGAGCTAGGAAGCGGATACGGGGCTCCTCTGGATGTGGGAAGAACTCTCGTGCTTCCTCTCGAGTGGAATCGGGTATGTTAGGGAACTTCTTGAGTTGCAGCAAGGGTGTGAAGGACCCTTTGGAAGTTCCAGAAGTTAGGAGTGATTAGCCTCGAGACCGCCTCAGTGGAAATGGGCCTCATCTCGCCTGGAGGGGAGAACCTCCTGGATTTTCTCGAGTTGCGGCAGGTGCTCTAGACTTACGACGGTGACCTCAGGGACCCGCTCTGGTGGCCTCAGGAAAGGCAAGTCCCCATGCGAGTTGCCTTGGGGGCCTCTGCGGAATCCTCTCCCGTCGGTGCCAGGGCCTAAGATCTTGTGTGGAGTCGGTGCCGGAACCTGAGCATTCCTCTCCAGTGCTGACATGGATCTTGGGGTACTTTTGGAGTCTCCCCAGGGAGTCAGTCCTCGTCTCGAGTGGGGGCATGCACTTACCGCTTTTCTCCCGAGGTGTAGCAGCAGGGTCGCACTTCACTTCGCGTGGATCAAGGGATCTGTGGCTTTCCCTCGAGGCTTTCCCACGAGGCTTTACCACGAGGCTTTCCCATGAGGCTTTCCCACAGGGCTGTCCCTCGTGCCACCGTGTTGTGAGTCGATCCTCGGCTTGAAAGTCGAGGCAGTGCAGGGAAAACAGGTTTCCCTGGAATGGACTGAGACATCTGGGGGACTCTGGGAATGTGGCACGACCCTGGAGTTCCTCTCGCCTTTCCTGTGGAGAGCGCCTCCCTCTTGAGATGGGACGGGAACACCGGGAATTCTTTCCCGACCACGCAGGGAAACGATACCTCCTCCTGAGCTAGGAGGTAGAAACGGGGCTCCTCTGGATGTGGGCGGGACTCTCGTGCTTCCTCTCGAGTGGAGACGGGTATGTCGGGGATCTTCTTGAGTTGTAGCAAGGGTGTGAAAAAACCCTTTGGAAGTTCCAGAGGTTAGGTAGTGATTAGGCCTCGAGACGCCTCAGCGGAAATGGGCCTCATCTCGCCGGGAGGGGAGAACCTCCTGGATTTTCTCGAGTTGCGGCATTTGCTCTCGACTTACGACGGGGACCTCAGGGACCCGCTCTGGTGGCCTCAAGAAAGGCCAGTCCCCATGGGAGTTGCTCCTGGGCCTCTCGGGATTCCTCTCCCGTCGATGCTGGGGCCTAAGACCTTGTGTGGCGTCAGTGCTGGAACCTGAGGTTTCCTCTTCAGTGCTGACATGGATCTTGGGGTACTTCTGGAGTCTCCCCAGGGGAGTCAGTCCTCGTCTCGAATGGGGCATGCACGTGCGCTTTCCTTCCGAGCTGTGGCACCAGCGTCGCGCTTCTCTTCGCGTGGATCAAGGAATCAGTGGCTTTCCCGCGGGCTTTCCCACGAGGCTTTCCCACAGGGCTGTTCCAAGTGCCACCGTGGTGTGAGTCGATCCTCGGCTTGAAAGTGGAGGCAGTGCAGGAAACTAGTTTTCCCTGGAATGGACTGAGACATCTGGGGGACTCTGGGAATGGTGGCACGACCCTGGAGTTCCTCTCGCCTTTCCTGTGGAGAGCGCCTCCTCTTGAGGTGCGACGGAATCGCCGGGAATGCTTTCCCGACCACGCAGGGAAAGGATCCCTCCTCTCGAGCTCGGAGGTGGAAACGGGGCTCCTCTGGATGTGGGGGGACTATCGTGCTACCTCTCGAGTGGAGACGGGTATGTCGGGGAACTTCTTGAGTTGCAGCCAGGGTGTGAAGGACCCTTTGGAAGTTCCAGATGTTAGATGTGATTAACCTCGAGACTCCTCTGCGGAAATGGGCCTCATCTCGCCTGGAGGGGAGAACCTCCTGGATGTTCTCAGTTTTGGAATGTGCTCTCGACTTACGACGGGGACCTCAGGGACCCGCTCTGGTGGCCTCAGGAAAGGCCAGTCCCAAGCGAGTTGCTCGGGGGGCCTCTCGGGATTCTTCTCCCGTCGATGCCGGGGCCTAAAACCTTGTGTGGAGACGGTGCCTGGAACCTGAGGATTCCTCTCCAGTGCTGACATGGATCTTGGGTATTTCTGGAGTCTCCCCAGGGGAGTCAGTCCTCGTCTCGAGTGGGGGCATGCACGTGCGCTTTCCTCCCGAGCTGTAGCAGCAGTGTCACGCTTCCCTTCGCCTGGATCAAGGGATCTGTGCCTTTCCCTTGAGGCTCTCCCACGAGGCTTTCCCAGAAGGCTTTCTCACAGGGCTGTCCCACGTGCCACCGTGGTGTGAGTCGATCTCGGCTTGAAAGTCGCGGGCAATCGAGGGAAAACAGATTTCCCTGGAATGGACTTAGACATCTGCGGGACTCTGGGAATGGTGGCAAGACCCGGGAGTTCCTCTCGCCTTCCAGTGGAGAGCGCCTCCTCTTGAGATGCGACGGGAATGCCGGGAATTCTTTCCCGACCACGCAGGGAAAGGATCCCTCCTCTCGAGCTAGGAGGCGGAAACGGGGCTCCTCTGGATGTGGGCGGGCTCTCGTGCTTACTCTGGAGTAGAGACGGGAATGTCGGGAACTTCTTGAGTTGCAGCAAGGGTGTGAAGGACCCTTTGGAAGTTCCAGAGGTTAGGTGTGATTAGCCTCGAGACGCCTCAGCGGAAATGGGCCTCATCTCGCCTGGAGGGGACAACCTCCTGGATTGTTTCTAGTTGCGGCAGGTCCTCTCGTCTTACGACGGAGACCTCAGGGACCCGCTCTGGGGGCCTCAGGAAAGGCCAGTCCCATGCGAGTTGCTCGGGCCTCTCGGGATTTCTCTGCCGTCCATGCCGGGGCTTAAGACCTTGTGTGGAGTCGGAGCCGGAACGTGAACATTCCTCCCCAGTGCTGACATGGATCTTGGGGTACCTCCGGAGTCTCCCCAGGGGAGTCAGTCCTCGTCTCAAGTAGGGGCATGCACGTGTGCTTTCCTCCCGAATTGCAGCAGCAGTGTCACGCTTCCCTTCCCGAGGATCAAGGGATCAGTGGCTTTCCCTCCCTCGAGGCTTTCCCATGAGGCTTTCCCACAGGGCTGTCCCACGTGCCACCGTGGTGTGAGTCGATCCTCGGCTTGAAAGTTGAGGCAGTGCAGGGA
>NW_017206825.1:0-4705 GCF_001704415.2 Capra hircus | reverse complement strand
ACAGAGCCCTGTGGGAAAGCTCGTGGAAAAGCCTCGTGGGAAAGCCTCGAGGAAAACAAGAAACCCTTGATCAACCCAACGGGAAACACCTGCTCCTAATGCTCGCGAGAAAAGCGCACGTGCATGCCCCCATTGAGACGAAGATGACTCCCCTGTGGAGACTCCAGTAGTACCCCAAGAATCCATTTCAGCACTGGAGAGGAAACCTCAGGTTCGGGCACCGATTCCAAAAAAGGTCTTAGGCCCGTCATCGACGGAGACGAATCCGAGAGGCCCTTAGCAACTCGCAAGTCGACTGGCATTACCTGAGCGGACCAGAGCGGGTTACATAAGTCCGGTCGTAACTGGAGAGCACCTGCTGAAACTCGAGAAAACCCAGGTTCTCCCTGCAGTCGAGATGAGGCCCATTTCCGCTGAGGCGTCTCGAGTCTAATCACACCTAACCTCTGGAACTTCCAAAGGGTCCTTCACACCCTTGCTGCAACTCAAGAAGATCCCCCGACATACCCTCTCCACTCGAGAGGAAGAACGAGAGTCCCGCCCACATCAGAGGAGCCCCGTTTCCGCCTCCTAGCTCGAGAGGAGGGATCCTTTCCCTGCGTGGTCGGAAAGAATTCCCGGCGTTCCGTCTCATCTCAAGAGGAGGCGCTCTCCACAGGAAAGGCGAGAGGAACTCCAGGGTCGTGCCCATTCCCAGAGTCCCCCCAGATGTCTCAGTCCATTCCAGGGAAACCTGTTTTCCCTGCACTGCCTCGACTTTCAAGCCGAGGATCGACTCACACCACGGTGGCACGTGGACAGCCCTGTGGGAAAGCCTCGTGGGAAAGCCTCCTGGGAAAGCCTCGAGGGAAAGCCACAGATCCCTTGATCCACGCGAAGGGAAGCGTGACACTGCTGCTACAGCTCGGGAGGAAAGCGCACGTGCATGCCCCCACTCGAGACGAGGACTGACTCCCCTGGGGAGACTCAGAAGTACCCCAAGATCATGTCAGCACTGGAGAGGAATCCTCAGGTTCCGGCACCGACTCCACACAAGGTCTTAGGCCCCGCATCGAAGGGAGAGGAATCCCGAGAGGCCCCGAGCAACTCGCATGGGGACTGGCCTTTCCTGAGGCCACCAGAGCGGGTCCCTGAGGTCCCCGTCGTAAGTCAAGAGCACCTGCCGCAACTCGAGAAAATCCAGGAGGTTCTCCCCTCCAGGCGAGATGAGGCCCATTTCCGCTGAGGCGTCTCGAGGCTAATCACACCTAACCTCTGGAACTTCCAAAGGGTCCTTCACACCCTTGCTGCAACTCAAGAAGTTCCCCACATACCTGACTCCACTCGAGAGGAAGCACGAGAGTCCCGCCCACATCCAGAGGAGCCCCGTTTCCGCCTCGTACCTCGTCAGGTATCCTTTCCCTGTATGTTCGGAAAAGAATTCCCGGTGTTCCCGTCGCATCTCATGAGGAGGCGCTCTCCACAGGAAAGGCGAGAGAAACTCCAGTGTCGTGCCATCATTCCAAGAGTCCCCCAGATATCTCAGTGTGCCGGGGTCCAATCCAGGGAATTCGACGGATGGACGGCGTGACGTGAAAGTCTTGCTGGAGGAAAAAGGCTGAATAGCTAGGTTTACAAGCCAATAAAATTCCGGGAATTTCTGTGGGAATGGTGGCACGACCCTGAGTTCCTCTTGCCTTTCCTGTGGAGAGCGCCTCCTCTTGAGATGCGACGGGAACGCGGAATTCTTTCCCGACCCGCAGGGAAGGATCCCTCCTCTCGAGCTAGGGGCGGAAACGGGGCTCCTCTGGATGTGGGCGGGACTCTCGTGCTTCCTCTCGAGTGGAGACGGGTATGTCGGGGAACTTCTTGAGTTGCAGCAAGGGTGTGAAGGACCCTTGGAAGTTCCAGAGGTTAGGTGTGATTAGCCTCGAGACGCCTCAGCGGAAATGGGCCTCATCTCGCCTGGAGGGGAGAACCTCCTGGATTTTCTCGAGTTGCGGCAGGTGCTCTCGACTTACGACGGGGACCTCAGGGACCCGCTCTGGTGGCCTCAGGAAAGGCCAGTCCCCATGCGAGTTTTCGGGCCTCTCGGGATTCCTCTCCCGTCGATGCGGGGCCTAAGACCTTGTGTGGAGTCGGTGCGGAACCTGAGGATTCCTCTCCAGTGCTGACATGGATCTTGGGGTACTTCTGGAGTCTCCCAGGGAGTCAGTCCTCGTCTCGAGTGGGGGCATGCACGTGCGCTTTCTCCGAGCTGTAGCAGCAGTGTCACGCTTCCCTTCGCGTGGATCAAGGGATCTGTGGCTTTCCCTCGAGGCTTTCCCGAGGCTTTCCACAGGGCTGTCCACGTGCCACCGTGGTGTGAGTCGATCCTCGGCTTGAAAGTCGAGGCAGTGCAGGGAAAACAGGTTTCCCTGGAATGGACTGAGACATCTGGGGACTCTGGAATGGTGGACGACCCTGGAGTTCCTCTCGCCTTCCCTGTGGAGAGCGCTCCTCTTGAGATGCGACGGGAACGCCGGGAATTCTTTCCCGACCACGCAGGGAAAGGATCCTCCTCTCGAGCTAGGAGGCGGAAACGGGGCTCCTCTGGATGTGGGCGGGACTCTCGTGCTTCCTCTCGAGTGGAGACGGGTATGTCGGGAACTTCTTGAGTTGCAGCAAGGGTGTGAAGGACCCTTTGGAAGTTCCAGAGTTTAGGTGTGATTAGCCTCGAGACGCCTCAGCGGAAATGGGCCTCATCTCGCCTGGAGGGGAGAACCTCCTGGATTTTCTCGAGTTGCGGCAGGTGTTCTCGACTTACGACGGGGACCTCAGGGACCCGCTCTGGTGGCCTCAGGAAAGGCCAGTCCCCATGCGAGTTGCTCGGGGGCCTCTCGGGATTCCTCTCCCGTCGATGCGGGCCTAAGACCTTGTGTGGAGTCGGTGCCGGAACCTGAGGATTCCTCTCCAGTGCTGACATGGATCTTGGGGTACTTCTGGAGTCTCCCCAGGGGAGTCAGTCCTCGTCTCGAGTGGGGGCATGCACGTGTGCTTTCCTCCGAGCTGTAGCAGCAGTGTCACGCTTCCCTTCGCGTGGATCAAGGGATCTGTGGCTTTCCCTCGAGGCTTTCCCACGAGGCTTTCCCACAGGGCTGTCCCACGTGCCACCGTGGTGTGAGTCGATCCTCGGCTTGAAAGTCGAGGCAGTGCAGGGAAACAGGTTTCCCTGGAATGGACTGAGACATCTGGGGGACTCTGGGAATGGTGGCACGACCCTGGAGTTCCTCTCGCCTTTCCTGTGGAGAGCGCCTCCTCTTGAGATGCAACGGAAGCCGGGAATTCTTTCCCGACCACGCAGGGAAAGGATCCCTCCTCTCGAGCTAGGAGGCGAAACGGGCTCCTCTGGATGTGGGTGGGACTCTCGTGCTTCCTCTCGAGTGGAGACGGGTATGTCGGGGAACTTCTTGAGTTGCAGCAAGGGTGTGAAGGACCCTTTGGAAGTTCCAGAGGTTAGGTGTGATTAGCCTCGAGACGCCTCAGTGGAAATGGGCCTCATCTCGCCTGGAGGGGAGAACCTCCTGGATTTTCTCGAGTTGCGGCAGGTGCTCTCGACTTACGACGGGGACCTCAGGGACCCGCTCTGGTGGCCTCAGGAAAGGCCAGTCCCCATGCGAGTTTTCTGTGGCCTCTCGGATTCCACTCCCGTCGATGCCGGGGCCTAAGACCTTGTGTGGAGTCGGTTCCGGAACCTGAGGATTCCTCTCCAGTGCTGAAATGGATCTTGGGGAACTTCTGGACAGTCCTCGTCTCGAGTGGGGGCATGCAAGTGCGCTTTACTATCGAGCTGTAGCAGCAGTGTAACGCTTCCCTTCGCGTGGATCAAGGGATCTGTGGCTTTCCCTCGAGCTTTCCCACGAGGCTTTCCCACAGGGCTGTCCCACGTGGCACCGTGGTGTGAGTCGATCCTCGCTTGAAAGTCAAACAGTGCAGGGAAAACAGGTTTCCCTTGAATGGACTTAGATATCTGGAGGACTCTGGGAATGGTGGCACGACCCTGGAGTTCCTCTCGCCTTTCCCGTGGAGAGTGCCTCCTCTTGAGATGCGACGGGAACGCCGGAATTCTTTCCCGACCACGCAGGGAAAGGATCGCTCCTCTGGAGCTAGGAGGCGGAAACGGGGCTCCTCTGGATGTGGGCGGGACATTCGTGCTTCCTCTCGAGTGGAGACGGGTATGTAGGGGAACTTCCTGAGTTGCAGCAAGAGTGTGAAGGACCCTTTGGAAGTTCCAGAGGTTAGGTTTGATTAGCCTTGAGGCGCCTCAGCGGAAATGGGCCTTATCTCTCCTGGAGGGGAGAACCTCCTGGATTTTCTCGAGTTGCAGCATGTGCTCTCGTCTTAGGTCGGGGACCTCAGAGACCCGCTCTGGTGGCCTCAGGAAAGGCCAGTCCCCATGCGAGTTGCTCGGGGGCCTTTCGGATTCCTCTCCCGTCGATGCCGGTCCTAAGACCTTGTGTGGACTCGGTGCCGGAACCTGAGGATTCCTCTCCAATGCTGATATGGATCTTGGAGTACTTCTGGAATCTCCCAGGGGACTCAGTCCTCGTCTCGTGTGGTGGCATGCACGTTCGCTTTCCTCCCGAGCTGTAGCAGCAGTGTCACGCTTCCCTTCACGTGGATCAAGGGATCTGTGGCTTTCCCTCGAGCCTTTCCCAGGAGGCTTTCCCAAGAGCTTTCCCATAGG
>NW_017206824.1:0-4705 GCF_001704415.2 Capra hircus | reverse complement strand
GCCCTGTTTCCCACAGGCGTGAATCTCAAGTTGCGGGCCCTGGCCTCAGCCTCCTCGAGGGCAGTCATGGCTTTGTCCACACAGCACAATGGACCACCTGGCCACCCTGCGCTTCCTGGAGTGGGAAAAGACATCTCCTGGATCTCTCGGGGCCGAGAAGTTGAGACAGTTTGCCCAGGCCATATGGTGAGATGGCCTTCCTCCCTGAGGCTGGTGTTCCAGGCCTCTGACTCTCCAGCACTCCACCACCCCACCCTATCATAAGGTATACTGACCAGGAGGTTGCCCTTTGATCTTCTAGTTACTGGGAGTTGAAGTTCAAGGGCGAGGCAGTCCACCTGGCCTGAGCGTCCTGGCTGGCTCGGGAGCTGGCAGGTGGGCAGTGCCGGGTGTGGAAGGGCTGGACTGGCAGCAGATGATGGCAGTGCTCCAGGATTTCAAGAGCAGTTTCCTCCGCAGCCCATTGGGTCCAGGAAATCCCTGCACAGGGTCAGGCCTCCTTCCCCTCTCACTCACCCTGCCAGGAGTGGGCTTGGAGCGTCCCTGAGGAAGTGTGCTTTCCAGGCCTGGGGGCACAAGGTGGTGGCGTCTGCCAGTAGGGCGAGGGTCCTGGGCCTGGGTGTGCCGTCTTACACTTGTATACCTTGGAGCCTCCCCGGCCTCTGAGTGAATATGTGACCATATGTCAACCCGGTGGTAGCTGAGCAAGCACATGTGTGAAAGGACATGTGCAGACACATGACAGGTGCCGGGGAAGGAGAGCGGTGCATTGAGAAAGCGTGTGCACACGCATGCAGGCATCTTGCTTGTTCAAAGCACCAGGCCCGAGCCTTGCCGTGAGGAGGCCTGAGTGTTCATGCCAGACCCCCCGGCCTCTCATCTTTAAACGGGCAGGCGAGCTTACCAGCTCACAGGGCTCTAAGGTGCTTGCACACACCTGGCACATGCTGGTGTGCTCTCGCCCGGCAGTCGCACGGAGACCTGTCCAGCTCGTGGAGAGTCCCCCGGCAGGGGAGGCCACCTGGTGCCTTGATGCCCTCTCGCCAGTCCCAGGTATGAGCAGGCGGAGGTCGAGAGGGAAGGCCCTGGCGTCTTGCCTTCTGTGGGAGATACCAGGGAAGGAGCAAAGTCCAGGCTGGGCAGAGGGACAGTGGGTGCAGGAGGGTGGGACAGAGGCTGTGCAGCTCAGCCCCAGAACCTGGAAACCCAAGGCGTCTTCACCCTGCCACCCCCACAGCCGGCAGGAACTCCATTGCTGGAGAAGAAGTGTGGGGAAGAGGGCAACGGGCACCCCCACCACCACCTGGCAGCCATCTGGAGCTCCAGGTCCTTTCCAGAGCCGGGACAGCTTAAGAGGTCCCCTCTGAAAGGGCAGCCCTGGCCCCCGCAGGCGGGCGGCGGGGTGGGTGGTGGCACCGGGCACGCAGTGTCCCTGGCACGGCGGGCAGCCTTCTCACCACAAGAGCCCGTTTGTCCTGCCTCCCCTGGCCCTGAAGCTCCCAAGTGACCAGGCTGAGCTGGGCACAGGGGCTTGACTGTGGGGCTCAGCTTCCTGCCCCACAGGCTTGGCTTCCCTTCGGGAAGGGGCTTCTTCATGCCAGACCACTGTAAAGCAAACTCTTTGTAGCCGGTGAGCAGAGTTCCATTCCCCAAGAATCATTACTGAGCAGGGAATTCAGGAACGAGGAAAAAAATCTCCGGATTGAACCAGAGCTGAACTGACTGCCCACCTCCCCCAACTGATATCCCCAGGCAGGCGGGCTTCTGGGAACCTCCAGGCCCCTGTTTCCCGGAAAACCTGGCTGACCTGCTGCTCTGACTCCTCTGACCGGCCCTGCCTCCCATCTCCGCTCCCAGCTGTGTTCTCTGGAAAACATTTTAGTAACAGGTTGGCAGACAGGGACTTGCCCTTCTGCTTTACCGTCCATCATGTGCCTCTCCTGCCTTGCTGCCTCCTCCAGGAAGCTTTCCTGGTCATCTTCCCAGAACAAAGTAGGTGGCCCCAAACTGTTGAATATTTTCAAGTCCTGGAACTTGGAAGCTGGAGGAGCCACCTGGACCAGGGAGTGTTTGTTGAGAGCCCACAGTGTGCCAGGGGACCGTTCTAGCATCGATATGTCAGGGGAACAGACTCCCTGCTCTCAAGGAGCTCACTCCCATTCAATTTTTAAGAGAGGAAAGAACTAAAAAATGCTCAGAACACCAGTATCTTTTGTGCTCCTGTGATGGTGTGTGCATGCGTGTGTGAGTGACATAGTCATCCATCTACCGATCGACTGGGCCAGGCATCATTCCAGCCACTTGGCATGAGGGGCGAACGGGGCAGATTGAGCTAGAGCCCAACTGAGTTGGGGGACACAAACCAATCCCACAGTGGATGGTTCTTTTATTGACATTTTATTAATGTTACTTTCTTAGCTCCTCCTTATTCAGAGTTGCAGCTCTCCAGTCCCATCGTTGTTCAGTCACTAGGTTGTGTCCGACTCTGCAACCCCATGGACGTTAACCTTCAGGCTCCTCTGCCATGGATTCTCCAGGCAAGAATACTGGAGTGCGTTGCCATTCCCTTCTCCAGGGGATCTTCCCAAGCCCGGGATTAAACCCCAGTCTCCTGCATTGGCAGATGGGTTCTTTACCGTCTGAGCCACTAGCGAAGAGCCCCAGCTAGATCCTGCTGGGCACGAAGCCAGTGGAGCGGCTGGGGCAAGGCCCGGATTCTCAGATTCTTGGCTTCTTGGCAACCTGTGTGACTCAGTGGGCCAGCGGATGGGCAGCCGGAGCAGGGGAGCCCTGCGGGGCGGGTGAATCAGTAATCAGAGCAGCCGACCTTGGGTTACTGTCCCGCCTGGGCGGGGCCAAGCATCAGCTGCCAAAATAAGCACCGCCCCCTCTGCGGTCCTGGTGGCTCAGCTGGTAAAGAATCCGCCTGCAATACAGGAAACGGGAGACCCGGTTCAATTCCTGGGTCAGGAAGATCCGCTGAAGGGATAGGCTGCTCACTCCAATATTCTGGCCTGGAGAATCCCATGGACTGTGTAGTTCATGGAGTCCAGAGTCGGACTGAGCGACTTTCACTTTCCTCTGCCTTTCTTCCTAGGCTCTGCCGTTCTGACAGGCCCTTACTTTCTCCCCAGCCTGGAAGAGGGACAGAGCCTCCCCGTTAAGGCATGTGACCTTTCATACAAGTCACTCTGAGGCTCTGGCCCCTGATGGTCCTCCTCTAAAGAGGAACCCGTGCCGGTGGAAATAAGAGCAGAATCATCCTCAGCTCTTAGAAAAAGCTGGAGCAGTTTGGGAACACCAGCCTCAAAAGCCAGCCTGCTGTGTGGCTTTGGGTGAGTCTGCAGCTGTCTCTGAGCTTCTGGCCCAAGCTGCTCACCTGCAAACCTGCCTCATACATTGTGACTGTTAAACGATACCCACACTGGCACATCAGTGAACAGCAGAGATGAGGGGGAGATGGGGTGGACCCCTGACTCCGGCTTAGAAGTTGGATGTGGGGGAGGCAGAGAAGGACATGAAGCTGGACGTCATACAAGGGACCAGCCATCCTCCTGCTGACAGGGACCCAGCAGCGCCAAGCTGGACTTGTGCTGCCAGGAACAAATCCACTTTAACCCAGAACTGAACAGAGGAAAGCAGGCTGCCCTGGGGACCTGACAGGCCCAGGCATAGCCCTGGGCATGCACTGACCCACTGTGTAGTCTCAGGCAACTTGTTTGCCTTCTCTGGGCCTCAACTGTCTCAGTTTACAACAGAGTACAATTACAGTGGCTTCATCTGTTTCACAAACGCTGAGTGCAAAGGTGCTTTGTCCCACTGAGGAGCACCAGGGACAGGGCCAAGCTGGGTTCTGGGGTTTGGCTGGGACTGGGGGGACGTCAGTAGCTGCTTCTGCCTGCAAGGCTTCTAAATGTGGGCGTTTGCCTTGGAGGAACCCCACCCCGGACCACAGCCCCTTTCCCGGTTTGGGGGCTGAGTCAGTGGCGTGCATGTCTGCAGCGTCACCCCTACCTTGCAGAGCCAGGCCGGTGGTGACTGCCTGTTGAGTGACTTGATGATGTGCTCGGGTTCCAGAAACGAGAGGGAGGAGAACCGGGCTGCCCCAACCCCAGCAGGACCCGGAGACCCGCGGAGTCAAGTCAGGAGCCTGCAGGAGAGGAGTGAAAACCGTGGCCCTGGGCCTCTGCTGGCTGCTTCCTGGACCAGGATGTTGTGGCTGAGCAACAGCCTGAAGAGGAGTCACCACTCTGGCTCTGAGTCACAGCGCCTAGCGACAGCCCAGGCAATGTTTATAAACAGTGCGTTTCACACCGGGGCCTGCACCCCGCCCCCACCCTGCCCTGAGCCTGGCGGATGCCAGATGCAGGAGCCAGCAGGACCCTCTCCCTCCACCGCTAGGAATCCTGCGCCCCCACAAGAGAGAATTCAGCGCTCACGTCTGTGGCGTACACGCGTGTCCACCCATGGGTTTTGTCTGTCTGAGGCTCCGTGTGTGGCTGGCCACGTGCCCTTTATTCTGGGCCACCTGCATCGTGGGCAGAGCGTAACGGCAAAGTCACGTGCCCATGGTGTCCTGGGACAAGTGTGGGAGGCAGGTTAGCATCTCAGGGCTGGGTGTGAATGTCCCCGCGAAGCCGCGCCCACCCGGAGCTCCATGCACTGTAGGGGCACGGGGATGGAGGTGGAGAAAAGTGTTGGGCGG
>NW_017206823.1:0-4708 GCF_001704415.2 Capra hircus | reverse complement strand
GATTTGGGCGGGACTCTCGTGCTTCCTCTCGAGTGGAGACGGGGATGTCGGGGAACTTTCTGAGTTGCAGCAAGGGTGTGAAGGACCCTTCGGAAGTTCGAGAGGTTAGGTGTGATTAGCCTCGGAGACGCCTCAGCAGAAAATGGGCCTCATCTCGCCTGGAGGGGAGAAACCTCCTGGATTTTCTCGAGTTGCGGCAGGTGCTCTCGACTTACGACTGGGACCTCAGGGACCGCGCTCTGGTGGCCTCAGGAAAGCCAGTCCCCCCCATGCAGTTGCTCGGGGGCCTCTCGGGATTCCTCTCCCGTCGATGCCGGGGGCCTGGGACCTTTGTGTGGAGTCTGTGTCGGATCCTGAGGATTCCTCTCCAGTGCTGACATGGATCTTGGGTACTTCTGGAGTCTCCCAGGGGAGTCATTTCCTCGTCGCGAGTGGAGATATGCACGTGGGTTTTTCCACCCGAGCTGTAGCAGCAGTGTCAAGCTTCCCTTCGGGTGGATCATGGGATCTGTGGCTTTCCCTCGAGGCTTTCTCAGGAGACTTTCCCACGAGGCTTTCCCACAGGGCTGTCCCACATGCCACCGTGGTGTGAGTCGATCCTCAGCTTGAAAGTCGAGGCAGTGTAGGGAAAAATGGTTTCTGTGGAATGGAATGAGACATCTGGGGGAGTGTGGGAACGGTGGCACGAACCTGGAGTTCCTCTCCCGTTTCAAGTGGAGAGCGCCTCCTCTTGAGATGCGACGGAAACGCCGGGAATACTTTCCAGACCACGCAAGGAAAGGATCCCTCCTCTAGAGCTATGAGGCGGAAACGGGGCTCCTCTGTATGTGGGCGGGACTCTCGTCCTTCTTCTCGAGTGGAGTCGGGTATGACGGGGAACTTCTTGAGTTGCAGCAAGGGTGTGAAGGACCCGTGGGAAATTCCAGCGTTTAATTGTGATTAGCCTTGAGGAGCCTCATCGGAAAAGGGCCTCATCTCGCCTGGAGGGGAGAACCTAATGGATTTTCTCGAGTTGCGGCAGGTGCTCTCGACTTACGACTGGGACCTCAGGGACCCGCTCTGGTGGCCTCAGGAAAGGCCAGTCCCCATGCGAGTTGCTCGGGGCCTCTCGGGATTCCTCTCCCGTCGATCGATGCCGGGGCCTAAGACCTTGTGTGGAATCAGTGCCGGAACCTGAGGATTCCTCTCCAGTGCTGACATGGATCTTGGGGTACTTCTGGAGTCTCCCCAGGGGAGTCAGTCCTCCTCTCGAGTGGGGGCATGCACGTGCGCTTTTCCTCTCGAGTTGTAGCAGCACTGTCGCGCTTCCATTCGCGTGGATCAAGGGATCTGTGGCTTTCCCTCGAGGCTTTCCCACGAGGCTTTCCCACAGGGCTGTCCACGTGCCACCGTGGTGTGAGTCGATCTTCAGATTGAAAGTCGACGCAGTGCTGGGAAAACAGGTTTCCCTGGAACGGACGGAGACATCTGGGGGACTCTGGGAATGGTGGCACGACCCTGGAGTTCCTATCGCCTTTCCTGTTGAGAGAGCCTCCTCTTGAGATGCGACGGAAATGCCGGGAATTCTTTCCCGACCACACGCAGGGAAAGGATCCCTCCCTCGAGCTAGGAGGAGGAAACAGGGCTCCTCTGGATGTGGGCGGGATTCTCGTGCTTCCTCTCGAGTGGAGACGGGTATGTCGGGGAACTTCTTGAGTTGCAGCAAGGGTGTGAAGGACCCTTTGGAAGTTCCAGAGGTTAGGTGTGATTAGCCTCGAGACGCCTCAGTGGAAATGGGCCTCATCTCGCCTGGAGGGGAGAACCTCCTGGATTTTCTAGAGTTGCGGCAGGTGCTCTCAACTTACGACGGGGACCTCAGGGACCCGCTCTGGTGGCCTCAGGAAAGGCCAGTCCCCATGCGAGTTGCTCGGGGGGCCTCTCGGGATTCCTCTCCCGTCGATGCCAGGGCCTAAGATCTTGTGTGGAGTCGGTGCCGGAACCTGAGGATTCCTCTCCAGTGCTGACATGGATCTTGGGGTACTTCTGGAGTCTCCCCAGGGGAGTCAGTCCTCGTCTCGAGTGGGGGCATGCACGTGCGCTTTCCTCCCGAGCTGTAGCAGCAGTGTCACGCTTCCCTTCGCGTGGATCAAGGATCTGTGGCTTTCCCTGAGGCTTTCCAGGAGGCTTTCCCACGAGGCTTTCCCACAGGGCTGTCCACGTGCCACTGGTGTGAGTCGATCCTCGGCTTGAAAGTCGAGGCAGTGCAGGGAAAAAGGTTTCCCTGGAATGGACTGAGACATCTGGGGGACTCTGGGAATGGTGGCACGACCTGGAGTTCCTCTCGCCGTTTCCTGTGGAGAGCGCCTCCTCTTGAGATGCGACGGAAACGCCGGGAATTCTTTCCGACCACGCAGGGAAAGGATCCCTCCTCTAGAGCTATGAGGCGGAAACGGGGCTCCTCTGGATGTGGGCGGGACTTCGTCTTCTTCTCGAGTGGAGACGGGTATGTCGGGGAACTTCTTGAGTTGCAGCAAGGGTGTGAAGGACCCTTTGGAAGTTCCAGGTTTAGGTGTGATTAGCCTTGAGGAGCCCTCATCGGAAAAGGGCCTCATCTCGCCTGGAGGGGAGAACCTAATGGATTTTCTCGAGTTGCGGCAGGTGCTCTCGACTTACGACTGGGACCTCAGGGACCCGCTCTGGTGGCCTCAGGAAAGGCCAGTCCCCATGCGAGTTGCTCGGGGCCTCTCTCGGGATTCCTCTCCCGTCGATGCCGGGCCTAAGACCTTGTGTGGAATCGTGCCGGAACCTGAGGATTCCTCTCCAGTGCTGACATGGATCTTGGGGTACTTCTGGAGTCTCCCCAGGGGAGTCAGTCCTCCTCTCGAGTGGGGGCATGCACGTGCGCTTTCCTCGAGTTGTAGCAGCACTGTCGCGCTTCCATTTCGCGTGGATCAAGGGATCTGTGGCTTTCCCTCGAGGCTTTCCACGAGGCTTTCCCACAGGGCTGTCCCACGTGCCACCCGTGGTGTGAGTCGATCTTCGATTGAAAGTCGAGCAGTGCAGGGAAAACAGGTTTCCCTGGAATGGACTGAGACATCTGGGGGACTCTGGGAATGGTGGCACGACCCCC
Organism: Capra hircus; assembly: GCF_001704415.2. NCBI lineage: Eukaryota > Metazoa > Chordata > Mammalia > Artiodactyla > Bovidae > Capra > Capra hircus. The sequence continues at coordinate 1,599 of NW_017206823.1, read as the reverse complement.
TGGAGTTCCTCTCGCCTTTCCTGTTGAGAGAGCCTCCTCTTGAGATGCGACGGGAAATGCCGGGAATTCTTTCCCGACCACGCAGGGAAAGGATCCCTCCCCTCGAGCTAGGAGGAGGAAACAGGGCTCCTCTGGATGTGGGCGGGATTCTCGTGCTTCTCTCTCGAGTGGAGACGGGTATGTCGGGGAACTTCTTGAGTTGCGGCAAGGGTGTGAAGGACCCTTTGGAAGTTCCAGAGGTTAGGTGTAATTAGCCCTCGGAGACGCCTCAGTGGAAATGGGCCTCATCTCGCCTGGAGGGGAGAACCTCCTGGATTTTCTAGAGTTGCGGCAGGTGCTCTCAACTTACGACGGGGACCTCAGGGACCGCTCTGGTGGCCTCAGGAAAGGCCAGTCCCCATGCGAGTTGCTCGGGGGCCTCTCGGATTCCTCTCCCGTCGATGCGGGCCTAAGATCTTGTGTGGAGTCGGTGCCGGAACCTGAGGATTCCTCTCCAGTGCTGACATGGATCTTGGGGTACTTCTGGAGTCTCCCCAGGGCAGTCAGTCCTCTACTCGAGTGGGGGCATACACGTGCGCTTTCCTCCCGAGCTGTAGCAGCAGTGTCACGCTTCCTTCGCGTGTATCAACTGATCTGTGGCTTTCCCTCGAGGCTTTCGCAAGAGGCTTTCCCACGAGGCTTTCCCACAGGGCTGTCCCACGTGCCACCGTGGTGTGAGTCGATCCTCGGCTTGAAAGTCGAGGCAGTGCAGGGAAACAGGTTTCCCTGGAATGGACTGAGACATCTGGGGGACTCTGGGAATGGGGGGCACGACTCTGGAGTTCCTCTCGTTTTTCCTCTGGAGAGCGCCTCCTCTTGATGTGGGACGGGAATGCCGGAATTCTTTCCCGACCACGCAGGGAAAGGATCCCTCCTCTCGAGCAATGAGGAGGAAAACGTGGCTCCTCTGGATGTGGGCGGGACTTTCCTGCTTCCTCTCGAGTGGAGACGGGTATGTCGGGAACTTCTTGAGTTGCAGCAAGGGTGTGAAGGACCCTTTGGAAGTTCCAGAGGTTAGGTTTGATTAGCCTCGAGACGTCTCAGCGGAAATGGGCCTCATCTCGCCTGGAGGGGAGAACTCCTGGATTTTCTCGAGTTGCGACAGGTGCTCTCGACTTACGACGGGGACCTCAGGGACCGCTCTGGTGGCCTCAGAAAGGCCAGTCCCCATGCGAGTTGCTCGGGGGCCTCTCGGGTTTCCTCTCCCGTCGATGCCGGGCCTAAGACCTTGTGTGGAGTCGGTGGGAATCTGAGGATTCCTCTCAGTGCTGACATGCTTCTTGGGGTACTTCTGGAGTCTCCCCAGGGGAGTCAGTCCTCGTCTCGAGTGGGGCATGCACGTGGCTTTCCTCCCGAGCTGTAAGCAGCAGTGTCACGCATCCCTTCGCCTGGATCAAGGGATCTGTGGCTTTCCCTCGAGGCTTTCCCACGAGGCTTTCCCACGAGGTTTTCCCACAGGGATGTCCCACGTGCCACCGTGGTGTGAGTCGATTCTCGGCTAGAAAAGTCGAGACAGTGCAGGGAAAACAGGTTTCCCTGGAATGGACTGAGACATCTGGG
>NW_017206822.1:0-4708 GCF_001704415.2 Capra hircus | reverse complement strand
AGGAAAGCGCACGTGCATGCCCCCACTCGAGACGAGGACTGACTCCCCTCGGGAGACTCCAGAAGTACCCCAGATCCATGTCAGCCTGAAGAGGAATCCTCAGGTTCCGGCACCGACTCCACCAAGGTCTTAGGCCGGCATCGACGGGAGAGGAATCCCGAGAGGCCCGAGCAACTCGCATGGGGACTGGCCTTTCCTGAGGCCACCAGAGCGGGTCCCTGAGGCCCCGTCGTAAGTCGAGAGCACCTGCCGCAACTCGAGAAAATCCAGGAGGTTCTCCCCTCCAGGGCGAGATGAGGCCCATTTCCGCTGAGGTGTCTCGAGGCTATTCACACCTAACTCTGGAACTTCCAAGGGTCCTTCACACCCTTGCCTGCAACTCAAGAAGCTCCCGACATACCCGTCTCCACTCGAGAGGAAGCAGCCGAGAGTTCGCCCACATCCAGAGGAGCCCCGTTTCTGCCTCCTAGCTCGAGAGGAGGATCCTTTCCCTGCGTGGTTCGGAAAGAATTCCGGCGTTCCCGTCGCATCTCAAGAGGAGGCGCTCTCCACAGGAAAGGCGAGAGGAACTCCAGGGTCGTGCCACCATTCCCAGAGTCCCCAGATGTCTCAGTCCATTCCAGGGAAACCTGTTTTCCCAGCACTGCCTGGACTGTCAAGCCGAGGTTCGCTCACACCACGGGGCACGTGGGACAGCCCTGTGGGAAAGCCTCGTGGAAAGCCTGGTGGAAAAGCCTCGAGGGAAAGCCCAGATCCCTTGATCCACGCGAAGGAAGCGTGACACTGCTGCTACAGCTCGGGAGGAAAGCACACGTACATCCCCCACTCGACGAGACTGACTGACCCCTGGGGAGACTCCAGAAGTACCCCAAGATCCATGTCAGCACTGGAGAGGAATCCTCAGGTTCCGGCACTGACTCCACACAAGTCTTAGGCCCAGCATCGACTGGAGAGGAATCCCGAGAGGCCCCCGATCAACTCGCATGGGACTGGCCTTTCCTGAGGCCACCACAGCGGGTCCCTGAGGCCCCGTCGTAAGTCGAGAGCACCTGCCGCAACTCGAGAAAATCCAGGAGGTTCTCCCCTCCAGGCGAGCTGAGTCCCATTTCCGCTGAGGTATCTCGAGGCTAATCACACCTTACCTCTGGAACTTCCAAAGGGTCCTTCACACTCTTGCTGCAACTCAAGAAATTCCCCGACATACCGTCTCCACTCTAGAGGAATCGGAGAGTCCCGTCCATATCCAGAGTGGCCCCGTTTACGCCTGCTAGCTCGAGAGGAGGGATCCTTTCCCTGCGTGGTCGGGAAAGAATTCCTAGCGTTCCGGTCGATCTCAAGAGGAGGCGCTCTCCACAGGAAAGGCGAGAAGAACTCCAGGATCAGGCCCCATTCCCAGAGTCCCCCAGATGTCTCAGTCCATTCCAGGGAAACCTGTTTTCCCAGCACTGCCTGGACTGTCAAGCCGCGGTTCGCCTCACACCACGGTGGCAGGTGGGACAGCCCTGTGGGAAAAAGCCTCGTGGGAAAGCCTCGTGGGAAAGCCTCGTGGGAAAGCCGAGGAAAGCCACAGATCCCTTGATCCTCGCGAATGGAAGCGCGACACTGCTGCTACAGCTCGGGAGGAAAGCGCACGTGCATGCCCCCACTCGAGACGAGGACTTACTCTACTGGGGAGACTCCAGAAGTACCCCAAGATCCATGTCAGCACCTGGAGAGGAATCCTCAGGTTCTGGCACCCACTCCACACAAGATCTTAGGCCCCGGCATCGACGTGAGAGGAATCCCAAGAGGACCGCGAGTTACTCGCATGGGAACTGGCCTTTCCTGAGGCCACCAGAGCGGGTCCCTGAGGTCCCCGTCGTAAGTCGAGAGCACCTACCGCAACTCGAGAAAATCCAGGAGGTTCCCCCCTCCAGGCGAGATGAGGCCCATTTCCGCTGAGGCGTCTCGAGGCTAATCACACCTAACCTCTGGAACTTCCAAAGGGTCCTTCACACCCTTGCTGCAACTCAAGAATTTCCCCCGACATACCCGACTCCACTCGAGAGGAAGCACGAGTGTCCCACCCACATCCACAGTAGCCCCATTTCCGCCTCCTAGCTCGAGAGGTGGGATCCTTTCACTGCGTGCTCGGGGAAAGAATTCCCGGGGATTCCTTCGCATCTCAAGAGGAGGTGCTCTCCACAGGAAAGGCGAGAGGAACTCCAGGCGTCGTGCCCACCTTTCCCAGAGTCCCCCAGATGTCTCAGTCCATTCCAGGGAATCCTGTTTTCCCTGCACTGCCTCAACTTTCAAACCGAGGATCGACTCACAACACGGTGGCACGTGGGACAGCCCTGTGGGAAAGCCTCGTGGCAAAGCCTAGTGGGAAAGCCTCGAGGGAAAGCCACAGATCCCTTGATCCACGCGAAGGGAAGCGCGACACTGCTGCTACACCTCGGAAGGAAAGCGCATGTGCATGCCCCACTCGAGACGAAGACTTACTCCCCTGGGGAGACTCTAGAAATACCCCAAGATCCATGTCAGCATTGAAGAGGAATCCTCAGGTTCCGGCACTGACTCCACACAAGGTCTTAGGCCCGGCATCGATTGGAGAGGAATCCCGAGAGGCCCCGGAGCAACTCGCATGGGGACTGGCCTTTCCTGAGGCCACCAGAGCGGGAACCTGAGGTCCCCGTCGTAAGTCGAGAGCACCTGCCGCAACTCGAGAAAATCCAGGAGGTTCTCCCCTCCAGGCGAGATGAGGCCCATTTCCGCTGAGGTCGTCTCGAGGCTAATCACACCTAACCTCTGGAACTTCCAAAGGGTCCTTCACACCCTTGCTGCAACTCAAGAAGTTCCCCGACATACCCGTCTCCACTTGAGAGGAAGCACGAGAGTCCCACCCACATCCACAGTAGCCCCATTTCCGCCTCCTAGCTCGAGAGGAGGGATCCTTTCCCTGCGTTGTCGGGAAAGAATTCCCGGCGTTCCCGTCGCATCTCAAGAGCAGGCGCTCTCCACAGGAAGGGCGAGAGGAACTCCAGGGTCGTGCCACATACACAGAGTCCTCCAGATGTCTCAGTCCATTCCAGGGAAACCTGTTTTCCCTGCACTGCCTCGACTTTCAAGCGGAGGATCGACTCACACCACGGTGGCACGTGGGACATCCCTGCGGGAAAGCCTCTTGGGAAAGCCTCGAGGGAAAGCCACATATCCCTTGATCCACCAGAAGGGAAACCTGAGACTGCTGCTACAGCTCGTGAGGAAATCGCACATGCATGCCCCCAATCGAGACGAGGTCTGACTCCCCTGGGGAGACTCCAGAAGTACCCCCAGATCCATGTAAGCACTGGACAGGAATCCTCAGGTTCCTGCTCAACTCCACACAAGGTCTTAGGCCCCGGCATTGACGGGAGATGAATCCAAGAGGCCCCCAAGAAACTCGCATGGGGACTGGCCTTTCTTGAAGCCACCAGAGCGGGTCCCTGAGGTCCCCATCGTAAGTCGAGAGCACGTGCCGCAACCCGAGAAAAATCCAGGAGGTTCTCCCCTCCAGGCGAGAAGAGGCCCATTTCCGCTGAGGCGTCTCGAGGCTAATCACACCTAACCTCTGGAACTTCCAAGGGGTCTTTCACAACCTTGCTGCAACTCAAGAAGTTCCCCGACATACCCGTCTCCACTCGAGAGGAAGGAGGAGAGTCCCGCCCACATCCAGAGGGGCCCCGTTTCTGCCTCCTAGCTCGAGAGGAGGGATCCTTTCCCTGCGTGGTCAGGAAAAAATTCCCAGCGTTCCCGTCGCATCTCAAGAGGAGGCGCTCTCCACAGAAAGGCGAGAGGAACTTCAGGGTCGTGCCATCATTCCCAGAGTCCCCCAGATGTCTCAGTCCATTCCATGGGAAACCTGCTTTCCCTGCACTGCCTCGACTTTCAAGCCGAGGATCGAATCACACCATGGTGACACGTGGGACAGCCCTGTGGGAAAGCCTCGTGGGAATGCCTTGAGGGAAAGCCACAGATCCCTTGATCCACCGCGAACGGGAAATGTGACACTGCTGCTACAGCTCGGGAGGAAAGCGCACGTGCATGCCCCCACTCGAGACAAGGTTGACTCCTCTGGGGAGACTCCAGAAGTACCCCATGATCCATGTCAGCACTGGACAGGAATCCTCAGGTTCCGGCATCAACTCCACACAAGGTCTTAGGCCCCGGCATTGACGGGAGATGAATCCGGAGAGGCCCCCGAGAAACTCGCATGGGGACTGGCCTTTCTTGAAGCCACCAGAGCGGGTCCCTGAGGTCCCCATCGTAAGTCGAGAGCACGTGCCCAACTCGAGAAAATCCAGGAGGGTTTCCCCTCCAGGCGAGATGAGGCCCATTTCCCCTGAGGCGTCTCGAGGCTAATCACACCTAACATCAGGTACTTCCAAAGGGTCCTTCACACCCTTGCTGCAACTCAAGAAGTTCCCCGACATACCCGTCTCCACTCGAGAGGAAGCACGAGAGTCCCGCCCACATGCAGAGGAGCCCCGTTTCAGCCTCCTAGCTCGAGAAGAGGGATCCTTTCCCTGCGTGTTCGGGAAAGAATTCCGGGCGTTCTGTCGCAGCTCAAAAGGAGGTGCTCTGTACAGGAAAGGCGAGAGGAACTCCAGGGTCGTGGTCGTGACACATCCAGAGTCCCCCAGGTGTCTCAGTCCATTCCAGGGAAAACTCTTCTCCCTGCACTGCC
>NW_017206821.1:0-4709 GCF_001704415.2 Capra hircus | reverse complement strand
ATCTCAAGAGGAGGCGCCTCTCCAAGGAAAGGCGAGAGGAACTCCAGGGTCGTGCCACCATTCCAAGAGTCCCCCAGGATGACTCAGTCCATTCAGGGAAACCTGTTTTCCCTGCACTGTCTCGACTTTCAAGCCGAGGATCGACTCACACCACGGTGGCACGTGGGACAGCCCCTGCGGGAAAGCTCGTGGGAAAGCCTCGTGGGAAAGCCCGTGGAAAGCCTCGGGGAAAGCCACAGATCCCTTGATCCACACGAAGGGAAGCACGACACTGCTGCTACAGCTCGGGAGAAAGCGCACGTGCATGCCCCCACTCGAGACGAGGACTGACTCCCCTGGGAGACTCCAGAATACCCAAGATCCATGTCAGCACTGGAGAGGAATCCTCAGGTTCCGGCACTGACTCCACACAAGGTCTTAGGCCCCAGCATCGACGGGAGAGGAACCCGAGAGGCCCCCGAGCAACTCGCATGGGGACTGGCCTTTCCTGATGCAACCAGAGCGGTTCCCTGTGGTCCCGTCGTAAGTCGAGAGCACCTGTCGCAACTCGAGAAAATCCAGGAGGTTCTACCCCTCCAGGCGAGATGAGGCTCATTTCCGCTGAGGTGTCTCGAGGCTAATCACACCTAACCTCTGGAAATTCCCAACGGTCCTTCACACCCTTGCTGCAACTCAAGAAGTTCCCCGACATACCCGTCTCCACTCGAGAGGAAGTACGCGAGTCCCCCCACATCCAGAGGATCCCCATTTCCGCCTCCTAGCTCGAGAGGAGGGATCCTTTCCCTGCGTGGTCGGGAAACAATTCCCGGCGTTCCCGTCCCATCTCAAGAGGAGGCGCTCTCCACAGGAAAGGCGAGAGGAAATCCAGGGTCGTGCCACATTCCGAGAGTCCCCCAGATGTCTCAGTCCATTCCAGGGAAACCTGTTTTCCCTGCACTGCCTCGACTTTCAAGCCGAGGATCGACACACACCACGGTGGCACGCAGGACAGCCCTGTGGGAAAGCCTCATGGGAAGCTGGGGAAACCTCATGGGAAAGCCTCGAGGGAAAGCCACAGATCCCATGATCCACGCGAAGGGAAGCATGACACTACTGCTACAGCTCGGGAGGAAAGCGCACGTGCATGCCCCCACGCGAGACGAGGACTGACTCCCCTGGGGAGACTCCAGAAGTACCCCAAGATCCATGTCAGCACTGGAGAGGAATCCTCAGATTCCGGCACCGACTCCACACAAGATCTTATGCCCAGCATCGAGGGAGAGGAATCCCGAGAGGCCCCGAGCAACTCGCATGGGGACTGGCCTTTACTGAAGCCCGAGAGCAGGTCCTGTGGTCCCGTCGTAAGTCGAGAGCACCTGCCGCAACTCGAGAAAATCCAGGAGGTTTCCTCTCCAGGCGAGATGAGGCCCATTTCCGCTGAGGCGCTCGAGGCTAATCATATCTAACTCTGAACTTCCAAAGGGTCCTTCACACCTTGCTGCAACACAAGAAGTTCCCGACATAGCCGTCTCCACTCGAGAGGAAGCACGAGAGTCACGCCCACATCCAGAGGAGCCCCGTTTCCAGTCTCTTTAGCTCGATAGGAGGGAACCTTTCCATGCGTGGTCGGGAAAGATTCCGCATTCCCGTCGTATCTCAAGAGGAGGTGCTCTCCACAGGAAAGGCAGAGGAACTCCAGGGTCGTGCCACCATTCCCAGAGTCCCCCAGATAGTCTCTGTCCATTCCAGGGAAACCTGTTTCCCTGCACTGCCTCGACTATCAAGCGAGGATCGACTCACACCACGGTGGCACGTGGGACTGCATTGTGGGAAAGCCTCGTGGGAAAGCCTCGGTGGGAAAGCCTCGAGGGAAAGCCCCTGATCCGTTGATCCACGCGAAGGGAAGCGTGACACTGCTTCTAGAGCTCGGGAGGAGAGCGCACGTGCAATGCCCCCACTCGGAGACTAGGAACTGATTGTCCTGGGGAGACTCCAGAAGTACCCCCAGATCCATGTCAGCACTGGAGAGGAATCCTCAGGTTCCGGCACCGGCTCCACACAAGATCTTAGGCCCCGGGATCGACCGGAGAGGAATCCCGAGAGGCCCCGAGAAACTCGCATGGGGAATGGCCTTTCCTGAGGCACCAGTGCGGGTCCCTAAGGTCCCCGTCGTAAGTCGAGAGCACCTGCCGCAACTCGAGAAAATCCAGGAGGTTCTCCCCTCCAGGCGAGATGAGGCCCATTTCCCCTGAGGCGTCTCGAGGCTAATCACACCCTAACCTCTGGAACTTCCAAAGGGACCTTCACACCCTTGCTGCAACTCAAGAAGTCCCGCAACATACCCGTCTCCACTCGAGAGGAAGCACGAGAATCCCGCCCACATCCAGAGGAGCCCCGTTTCCGCCTCCTAGTTCGAGAGGAGTGATCCTTTCCCTGCGTGGTCGGGAAAGAATTCCCGTCATTTCCGTCGCATCTCAAGAGGAGGCGCTCTCCACAGGAAAGGCGAGAGGAACTCCAGGGTCGTGCCACCATTCCCAGAGTCCCCCAGATGTCTCAGTCCATTCCAGGAAACCTGTTTTTCCCTGCACTGCCCTCGAACTTTCAAGGCCGAGGATCGACTCACACCAACGGTGGCACGTGGGACAGCCCTGTGGGAAAGCCTCGTGGATTGCCTCGTGGGAAATCCTCGAGGGAAAGCTACAGATCCCTTGATCCACGCGAAGGGAAGCGTGACACTGCTGCTACAGCTCGAGAGGAAAGCGCATCTGCAGGCCCCCACTCGAGACGAGGACTGACGCCCCTGGGGAGACTCCAGAAGTACCACAAGATCCATGTCGGGACTGGAGAGGAATCCTCAGGTTCCGGCAACGACTCCACACAAGCTCTTTAGGACCAAGCATCGACAGGAGAGGAATCCCGAGAGGCCCCCAAGCAACTCGCATGGGGACTGGCCTTTCCTGAGGCAACCAGAGCGGGTCCCTGAGGCCCCGTCGTAAGTCGAGAGCACCTGCAGCAACTCGAGAAAATCCAGGAGGTTCTCCCCTCCAGGCGAGATGAGGCCCATTTCCGATGAGGCGTCTCGAGGCTAATCACACCTAACCTCTGGAACTTCCAAAGGGTCCTTCACACCCTTGCTGCAACTCAAGAAGTTCCCCGACATACCCGTCTCCACTCGAGAGGAAGCACGAGAGTTCCACCCACATCCAGAGGAGCCCCGTTTCTGCCTCCTAGCTCGAGAGGAGGGATTCTTTCACTGCGTGGTTGGGAAAGAATTCCCGGCCTTCCCGGCGCATCTCAAGAGGAGGCGCTCTCCACAGGAAAGGCGAGAGGAACTCCAGGGTCGTGCCACCATTCCAAGAGTCCCCCAGATGACTCAGTCCATTCCAGGGAAACCTGTTTTCCCTGCACTGTCTCGACTTTCAAGCTGAGGATCGACTCACACCACGGTGGCACGTGGGACAGCCCTGTGGGAAAGCCTCGTGGGAAAGCCTCGTGGGAAAGCCCCGAGGGAAAGCCTCGATGGAAAGCCACAGATCCTTTGATCCACACGAAGGGAAGCACGACACTGCTGCTACAGCTCGGGAGGAAAGCGCACGTGCATGCCCCCACTCGAGACGAGGACTGACTCCCCTGGGGAGACTCCAGAAATACCCCAAGATCCATGTCAGCACTGGAGAGGAATCCTCAGGTTCCGGCACTGGACTCCACACAAGGTCTTAGGCCCCAGCATCGACGGGAGAGGAATCCCGAGAGGCCCCGAGCAACTCGCATGGGGACTGGCCTTTCCTGAGGCCACCAGAATGGGGTCCCTGAGGTCCCCGTCGTAAGTCGAGAGCACCTGCCGCAACTCGAGAAAATCCAGGAGGTTCTCCCCTCCAGGCGAGCATGAGGCCCATTTTCCGCTGAGGTAGTCTCTAGGCTAATCACACCTTAACCTCTGGAACTTCCAAAGGGTCCCTTCACACCCTTGCTGCAACTCAAGAAGTTCCCCGACATACCCGTCTCCACTCGAGAGGAAGCACGAGAGTCCCGCCCACATCCAGAGGAGCCCCGTTTCAGCCTCCTAGCTCGAGAGGAGGGATCCTTTCCCTGCGTGGTCGGGAAAGGAATTCCCGGCCTTCCCGGTCGCATCTCAAGAGGAGGCGCTCTCCACAGGAAAGGCGAGAGGAACTCCAGGGTCGTGCCACCATTCCCAAGAGTCCCCCAGATAGTCTCCGTCCATTCCAGGGAAACCTGTTTTCCCTGCACTGCCTCGACTTTCAAGCCGAGGATCGACTCACACCACGGTGGCACGTGGGCACCTGTCATCTCGTGGGAAAGCCTCGTGGGAAAGCCTCGTGGGAAAGCCTCGAGGGAAAGCCCACATGATCCCTTGATCCACAGCGAAGGGAAGCTACGACAACTGCTTGCTAGAGCTCGGGAGGAGAGCGCACGTGCATGCCCCACTCGAGACAGGAACTGATTCGTCCCTGGGGAGACTCCAGAAGTACCCCCAAAGATCCATGTCAGCACTGGAGAGGAATCCTCAGGTTCGGCACTGACTCCACACAAGGTCTTAGGCCCCAGCATCGACGGAAGGAATCCCAAAGGCCCCGAGCAACTCGCATGGGGACTGGCCTTTCCTGAGCAACCAGAGCGGGTCCCTGAGGTCCCCGTCGTAAGTCGAGAGCACCTGCAGCAACTCGAGAAATCCAGGAGGTTCTCCCTCAGGCGAGATGAGGCCCATTTCC
>NW_017206820.1:0-4709 GCF_001704415.2 Capra hircus | reverse complement strand
GGACAGCCCTGCGGAAGCCGGGGGAAAGCCTCGTGGGAAAGCCTCGAGGGAAAGCCACAGATACCTTAATCAACGCGAAGGGAAGCGTGACACTGGTGCTACAGCTCGGGAGGAAATCGCACGTGCATGCCCCACACGAGACGAGGACTGACTCCCCCGGGGAGACTCCAGAAGTACCCCAAGTTCCATGTCAGCACTGGAGTGGAATCCTCAGGTTCCAGCACCGACTCCACATAAGATCTTAGGCCCGGGCATTGACGGGAGAGGAATTCCGAGGAGGCCCCGAGCAACTCGCATGGGACTGGCCTTTCCTGAGGCCACCAGAGCGGGTCCCTGAGGTCCCGTCGTAAGTTGAGAGCACCTGCCGCAACTCGAGAAAATCCAGGAGGTTCTCCCCTCCAGGCGATGAGGCCCATTTCCGCTGAGGCGTCTCGAGGCTAATCACACCTAACCTCTGGAACTTCCAAAGGGTCCTTCACACCCTTGCTGCAACTCAAGAAGTTCCCCGACATAACTGTCTCCTCTCGAGAGGAAGCACGAGAGTCCCGCCCACATCCAGAGGAGCCCCGTTTCCGCCTCCTAGCTCGAGAGGAGGGTTCCTTTCCCTTCGTGTTGGGGAAAGAATTACCCGCGTTCCCGTCGCATCTCAAGAGGAGGGCGTCCAGGAAAGGGGAGAGGAACTCCAGGGTCGTGCCACCATTCCCAGAGTCCCCCAGATGTCTCAGTCCATTTCAGGGAAAACTGTTTTCCCTGCACTGCCTCGAATTTCAAGCCGAGGATCGACTCACACCACGGTGGCGCATGGGACAGCCCTGTGGTAAGGCCTCGTGGGAAAGCCTCGTGGGAAAGCCTCGAGGGAAAGCCACAGATCCCTTGATCCACGGGAAGGGAAGCGTGACACCGCTGCTACAGCTCGGGAGGAAAGCGCATGTGCATGTCCCCACTCGAGACGAGGACTGACTCCCCTGGGGAGACTCCAGAAGTACCCCAAGATCCATGTCAGCACTGGAGAGAAATGCTCAGGTTTCGCCACCGACTCCACAAAGATCTTAGGCCCCGGCATCGATGGGAGAGGAATCCCGAGAGGCCCCGAGCAACACGCATGGGGAATGGCCTTTCCTGAGGCCACCAGATCGGGTCCCAGAGGTCCCCGTCGTAAGTCGAGAGCACCTACCGCAACTCGAGAAAATCCAGGAGGCTCTCCCCTCCAGGCGAGATGAGGCCCATTTCCGCTGAGGCGTCTCGAGGCTAATCACACCTAACCTCTGGAACTTCCAAAGGGTCCTTCACACCATTGCTGCAACTCAAGAAGTTCCCTTTCATACCCGTCTCCACTCAAAAGGAAGCACGAGAGTCCCGCCAACATCCAGAGGAGGAGCCCCGTTTCCGCCTCCTACCTCGAGAGGAGGGACGCTTTTCCTGCGTGGTCGGGAAAGAATTCCCGGTGTTCCCGTCGCATCTCAAGATGAGGCGCTCTCCACAGGAAAGGCGAGAGGAACTCCAGGGTCGTGCCACCATTCCCAGAGTCCCCCAGATGTCTCGTCCATTCCAGGGAAACCTGTTTTCCCTTCACTGCCTCCACTTTCAAGTCGAGGATCGACTCACACCACGGTGGCACGTGTGACAGCCCTGGAAAGCCTCGTTGGAAAGCCTCGAGGAAAGCCTCGAGGGAAAACCACAGATCCCTTGATCCACGCGAAGGGAAGCATAACACTGCTGATACAGCTCGGGAGGAAAGCGCACGTGCATGTCCCCACACGAGACGAGGACTGACTCCCCTGGGGAGACTACAGAAGTACCCCAAGATCCATGTCAGCACAGGAGAGGAATCCTCAGGTTCCGGCACCGACTCCACACAAGGTCTTAGGCCCCGGCATCGACGGGAGAGGAATCCCGAAAGGCCCCGCACAACTCGCATGGGGACTGGCCTTTCCTGAGCCTACCAGCGGGTCCCTTAGGTCCCCGTCGTAAGACGAGAGCACTTGCCCCAACTCTAGAAAATCCAGGAGGTTCTCCCATCCAGGCGAGATGAGGCCCATTTCCGCTCAGGCGTCTCGAGGCTAATCACACCTAACCTCTGGAACTTCCAAAGGGTCCTTAACACCCTTGCTGCAACTCAAGAAGTTCCCCGACTTACCCGTCTCCACTCGAGAGAAAGCACGAGAGTACCGCCCACATGCAGAGGAAACCCTTTTCTGCCTCCTAGCTCGAGAGGAGGGATCCTTTCCTGCTTGGTGAGGAAAGAATTCCCAGCGTTTCCGTCGCATCTCAAGAGGAGGCGCTCTCCACAGGAAAGGCGAGAGGAACTCCATGGTCGTGCCACCATTCCCAGAGTCCCCCAGATGTCTCAGTCCATTCCAGGGAAACCTGTTTTCCCTGCACTGCCTCGACTTTCAAGCCGAGGATCGACTCACACCACGGTGGCACGTGGGACAGCCCTGTGGGAAAGCCTCGTGGGAAAACCTCATGGGAAAGCCTCGAGGGAAAGCCACAGATCCCTTGATCCACGCGAAGAGAAGCGCGACACAGCTGCTACAGCTCGGGAGGAAAGCGACGTGCATGCCCCACTCGAGACGAGGACTACTCCCCTGGGGAGACTCCAGAAGTACCCAAGATCCATATCACACTGGAGAGGAATCCTCAGGTTCCGGCACCGACTCCACACAAGGTCTTAAGCCCCGGCATCGACGGGAGAGGAATCCCGAGAGGCCCCGAGCAACTCGCATGGGGAGTGGCCTTTCCTGATGCCACAAGAGCGGGTCCCTGAGGTCCCCGTCGTAAATCGAGAGCACCTGCCGCAACTCGAGAAAATCCAGGAGGTTCTCCCCTCCAGGCGAGATGAGGCCCATTTCCACTGATACGTCTCGAGGCTAATCACACCTAACCTCTGGAACTTCCAAAGGGTCATTCACAAATTTGCTGCAACTCAAGAATTTCCCCGACATACCCGTCTCCACTCGAGAGGAAGCACGAGAGTTCGCCCACATCCAGAGGAGCCCCGTTTCCGCCTCCTAGCTCGAGAGGAGGGATCCTTTCCCTCCGTGGTCGGGAAAGAATTCTGGGCGTTCTCGTCGCATCTCAAGAGGAGGCGCTCTCCACAGGAAAGGCGAGAGGAACTCCAGAGTCGTGCCACCATTCGCAGAGTCCCGCAGATGTCTCAGTCCATTCCAGGGAAACCTGCTTTCAATGCACTGCCTCGACTTTCAAGCCGAGGATCGACTCACACCACGGTGGCACGTGGGACAGCCCTTTGGGAAAGCCTCGTCGGAAAGCCTCGAGGGAAAGCCACAGATCCCTTGATACACGAGAAGGGTAGCGCGACACTGCTGCGAAAGCTCGGGAGGAAAGCGCTCGTGCATACCCCTCTCGAGACGAGGACTGACTCCCCTGGGGAGACTCCAGAAGTACCCAAGATCCATGTCAGCACTGGAGAGGAATCCTCCAGTTCCAGCACCGACTTGACACTAGGCCTTAGGCCCGGCATCGACGAGAAGGAATCCCGAGAGGCCCCGAGCAACTCGCATGGGGACTGGCCTTTCCTGAGGCCACCAGAGCGGGTCCCTGATGTCCCCGACGTAAGTCGAGAGCACCTGCCGCAACTCGAGAAAATCCAGGAGGTTCTCCCCTCCAGGCGAGATGGGGCCCATTTCCGCTGAGGCGTCTCGAGGCCTAATCACACCTAACCTCTGGAACTTCCAAAGGGTCCTTCAACCCTTGCTGCAACTCAAGAAGTCCCGACATACCCGTCTCCACTCGAGAGGAAGCACGAGAGTCCCCCACATCCAGAGGAGCCCCGTTTCCGCCTCCTAGCTCGAGAGGAGGGATCCTCTCCCTGCGTGGTGGGAAAGAATTCCCGGCGTTCCCGTCGCATCTCAAGAGGAGGCGCTCTCCACAGGAAAGGCGAGAGGAACTCCAGTGTCGTGCCACCATTCCCAGAGTCCCCCAGATGTCTCAGTCCATTCCAGGGAAACCTGTTTTTCCCTGTACTGCCTCGACTTTCAGACGAGGATCGACTCACACCACGGTGGCACGGGGGACAGCCCTGTGGGAAAGCCTCGTGGGAAAGCCTGGTGGGAAGCCACAGATCCCTTGATCCACGCGAAGGGAAGCGTGACACTGCTGCTACAGCTCGGGAAGAAAGCGTACGTGCATGTCCCGACTCGAGACGAGGACTGACTCCACTGGGAGACTCCAGAAGTACCCCAAGTTCCATGTCAGCACTGGAGGAATCCTCAGGTTCCCAGCACCGACTCCACACAAGATCTTAGGCCCGGCATCGACGGAGAGGAATCCGAGAGGCCCCCGAGCAACTCGCATGGGACTGGCCTTTCCTGAGGCCACCAGAGCGGGTCCCTGAGGTCCCCGTCGTAAGTCGAGAGCACCTGCCGCAACTCGAGAAAATCCAGGAGTTCTCCCCTCCAGGCGAGATGAGGCCCATTCCGCTGAGGCGTCACGAGGCTAATCACATCTAACATCTGGAACTTCCAAAGGGTCCTTCACACCCTTCCTGCAACTCAAGAAGTTCCCGACATACCCGTCTCCACTCGAGAGGAAGCACGAGAGTCCGCCACATCCAGAGGAGCCCGTTTCCGCCTCCTAGCTCGAGAGGAGGGATCCTTTCCCTGCGTGTTCGGGAAAGAATTCCTGGCGTTCCCGTCGCATCTCAAGAGGAGGCGCTCCACAGGAAAGGCGAGAGGAACTCCAGGGTC
>NW_017206819.1:0-4709 GCF_001704415.2 Capra hircus | reverse complement strand
CAAGGCTCGCCTATGGCAGAGCATCTTGGTGCCAGGAACTCTGCCAGATCGGGCCTCCTGAACAGAGCTAGAGATCTGCCGTACTGGAGTCGCACTTAGCTTCGTGTAAGCAGGGATTTCAGCTTGACGGGGACTTGCTGCCTCCCTCTTCCCCCGAGGAGGCTCGCTTCCCTGCTGGCTGTGCACTCGCCTATCAGGCGGGGGCGCAGGGCTCCTCCAGCAGGTCTTGCCTCAGGGCTTCCCCTGAGTTGGGGCTGTGGCAGGAACCCAGACACGCAGGATCAGGCCCCAAACACCTGCACATGTCTCTGCTGGGGAGGAGAGTGCTAGGGAACCTACGTCTGTCATACACTTTCTGGGCACCCAAGGAATCAGCCTCCGTGTGTGCGGGGCTGAAAACCCCAGCCAGGGGCCTGGGAGCCTGGTGCTCTCCGTGTGGCGCTGATTCTGGCGGCCAAGCAAACCGCTGGAGGAGCCCTGCAGTTGCCCTTCCCTTCCCTCTGACAGAGCTCTCACTGCTGGAGCCCTTGGCAGTGTGCAACCCACCAGCCCCTAAGCCCTCCCCTGGCACCTAAGTGCAAAGGCAAGGCAGGATTGGAGCTGAGGCAAGGAAGGCACCAGTGGCGTCTCCCAGGCTCGCTCAGACAGCTCCTTCCTGGGAGGGAGCCTAAAAGCAAGGCAAGTCTGGGCAAGGCGAGCCCCCGGCCGAGCAGCCTCGCGCCAGAAACTCTGCCAGATCGGGGCTCTGAGCAGAGCTAGAGCTCTGCCGTACTGGAGGCCCACTTAGCTCCGTGCAAGCAGGGCTTTCCTCTTGACTGGGCTCGGCTGCCTCCTCTTCTCCCGAGGAGGCTCGCTACACTGCTGGCTGTGCTCTCGCCTATCAGGCGGGCGCGCAGGGCTCCTCCAGCAGGTCTTGCCTCAGGGGCTGCTTCCCCTGAGTTGAGGCTGTGGGCGGGAACCCAGACACGCAGGATAAGGCCCCAACCACCTGCACATGTCTCTGCTGGGGAGGAGAGTGCTAGGGAACCTACGTCTCTCACACACTTTCTAGGCACCCACGGAGTCAGCCTCTGGGAGTGTGGGGATGCAAAACCCAGCCAGGGGCCTTGGAACCTGGTGCTCTCCGTGCGGAGCTTTGTCTGGGCGGCCAAGGAACCGCTGAAGGAGCCCTGCTGTTGCCCTTCGCTTCCCTCTGACAGAGCTTTCACTGCTGGAGCCCTTGGCAGTGTGCAACCCACCAGCCCCTAAGCCCTCCTCAAGGACGCTTGGGACCTAAGTGCAAAGGCAAGGCAGGGGTAGAGCTGAAGCCAGGAAGGCGCCAGTGGCGTTTCCGAGCCTCACACAGCCTGCTCCTTCCTGGGGAGGGAGCCTTAAAGCAAGGCAAGTCTGCGCAAGGCTCGCCTATGGCAGAGCATCTTGGTGCCAGGAACTCTGCCAGATCGGGCCTCTGAACAGAGCTAGAGATCTGCCGTACTGGAGTCGCACTTAGCTTCGTGTAAGCAGGGATTTCAGCTTGACGGGGACTTGCTGCCTCCTCTTCCCCCCGAGGAGGCTCGCTTCCCTGCTGGCTGTGCACTCGCCTATCAGGCGGGGGCGCAGGGCTCCTCCAGCAGGTCTTGCCTCAGGGGCTGCTTCCCCTGAGTTGGGGCTGTGGGCAGGAACCCAGACACGCAGGATCAGGCCCCAAACACCTGCACATGTCTCTGCTGGGGAGGAGAGTGCTAGGGAACCTACGTCTGTCATACACTTTCTGGGCACCCAAGGAATCAGCCTCCGTGTGTGCGGGGCTGAAAACCCCAGCCAGGGGCCTGGGAGCCTGGTGCTCTCCGTGTGGCGCTGAATCTGGGCGGCCAAGCAACCGCTGGAGGAGCCCTGCAGTTGCCCTTCCCTTCCCTCTGACAGAATTCTCACTGCTGGAGCCCTTGGCAGTGTGCAACCCACCAGCCCCTAAGCTCTCCTTAAGGAGGACTGGGACCTAAGTGCAAAGGCAAGGCAGGATTGGAGCTGAGGCAAGAAGGCACCAGTGGCGTCTCCAGGCTCGCTCAGACAGCTCCTTCCTGGGGAGGGAGCCTAAAAGCAAGGCAAGTCTGGGCAAGGCGAGCCCCCGGCCGAGCAGCCTCGCGCCAGAAACTCTGCCAGATCGGGGCTCTGAGCAGAGCTAGAGCTCTGCCGTACTGGAGGCCCACTTAGCTCCGTGCAAGCAGGGCTTTCCTCTTGACTGGGCTCGGCTGCCTCCTCTTCTCCCGAGGAGGCTCGCTACACTGCTGGCTGTGCTCTCGCCTATCAGGCGGGCGCGCAGGGCTCCTCCAGCAGGTCTTGCCTCAGGGGCTGCTTCCCCTGAGTTGAGGCTGTGGGCGGGAACCCAGACACGCAGGATAAGGCCCCAACCACCTGCACATGTCTCTGCTGGGGAGGAGAGTGCTAGGGAACCTACGTCTCTCACACACTTTCTAGGCACCCACGGAGTCAGCCTCTGGGAGTGTGGGGATGCAAAACCCAGCCAGGGGCCCTTGGAACCTGGTGCTCTCCGTGCGGAGCTTTGTCTGGGCGGCCAAGGAACCGCTGAAGGAGCCCTGCTGTTGCCCTTCGCTTCCCTCTGACAGAGCTTTCACTGCTGGAGCCCTTGGCAGTGTGCAACCCACCAGCCCCTAAGCCCTCCTCAAGGACGCTTGGGACCTAAGTGCAAAGGCAAGGCAGGGGTAGAGCTGAAGCCAGGAAGGCGCCAGTGGCGTTTCCGAGCCTCACACAGCCTGCTCCTTCCTGGGGAGGGAGCCTTAAAGCAAGGCAAGTCTGCGCAAGGCTCGCCTATGGCAGAGCATCTTGGTGCCAGGAACTCTGCCAGATCGGGCCTCTGAACAGAGCTAGAGATCTGCCGTACTGGAGTCGCACTTAGCTTCGTGTAAGCAGGGATTTCAGCTTGACGGGGACTTGCTGCCTCCTCTTCCCCCGAGGAGGCTCGCTTCCCTGCTGGCTGTGCACTCGCCTATCAGGCGGGGGCGCAGGGCTCCTCCAGCAGGTCTTGCCTCAGGGGCTGCTTCCCCTGAGTTGGGGCTGTGGGCAGGAACCCAGACACGCAGGATCAGGCCCCAAACACCTGCACATGTCTCTGCTGGGGAGGAGAGTGCTAGGGAACCTACGTCTGTCATACACTTTTGGGCACCCAAGGAATCAGCCTCCGTGTGTGCGGGGCTGAAAACCCCAGCCAGGGGCCCCTGGGAGCCTGGTGCTCTCCGTGTGGCGCTGAATCTGGGCGGCCAAGCAACCGCTGAGGAGCCCTGCAGTTGCCCTTCCCTTCCCTCTGACAGAATTCTCACTGCTGAGCCCTTGGCAGTGTGCAACCCACCAGCCCCTAAGCTCTCCTTAAGGAGCTGGGACCTAAGTGCAAAGGCAAGGCAGGATTGGAGCTGAGGCAAGAAAGGCGCCAGTGGCGACTCCCAGGCTCTGCTGCCTGCTCCTTCCTGGAGAGGCAGCCTAAAAAGCAAGGCAAGTCTGGGCAAGGCTAGCCCCCGGCAGAGCAGCCTCGCGCCAGGAACTCTGCCAGATCGGGGCTCTGAGCAGAGCTAGAGCTCTGCCGTACTGGAGGCCACTTAGCTCGTGCAAGCAGGGCTTTCACTTGACGGGCTCGGCTGCCTCCTCTTCCCCGAGGAGGCTCGCTTCCCTGCTGGCTGTGCACTCGCCTATCAGGCGGGGGCGCAGGGCTCCTCCAGCAGGTCTTGCCTCAGGGGCTGCTTCCCCCTGAGTTGGGCTGTGGGCAGGAACCCAGACACGCAGGATCAGGCCCCAACCACCTGCACATGTCTCTGCTGGGAGGAGAGTGCTAGGGAACCTACGTCTGTCATACACTTTCTGGGGCACCCAAGGAATCAGCCTCCGTGTGTGCGGGGCTGAAAACCCAGCCAGGGGCCCTGGGAGCCTGGTGCTCTCCGTGCGGCGCTGATCTGGCGGCCAAGAAACCGCTGGAGGAGCCCTGCTGTTGCCCTTCCTTCCCTCTGACAGAGCTCTTCACTGCTGAAGCCCTTGGCAGTGTGCAACCCACCACCCCTAAGCCCTCCCCAACACGCCTGGCACCTATGTGCAAAGGCAAGGCAGGATTGGAGCTGAGGCAAGGAAGGCACCAGTGGCGTCTCCCAGGCTCCGCTCAGACAGCTCCTTCCTGGGGAGGGAGCCTAAAAGCAAGGCAAGTCTGGGCAAGGCGAGCCCCCGCCGAGCAGCCTCGCGCCAGAAACTCTGGCCAGATCGGGGCTCTGAGCAGAGCTAGAGCTCTGCCGTACTGGAGGCGCACTTAGCTCCGTGCAAGCAGGGCTTTCTTGACTGGGGCTCCTCCTCTTCTCCCGAGGAGGCTCGCTACACTGCTGGCTGTGCTCTCGCCTATCAGGCGGCGCGCAGGGCTCCCAGCAGGTCTTGCCTCAGGGGCTGCTTCCCCTGAGTTGGGCTGTGGGCGGAACCCAGACACGCAGGATAAGGCCCCAACCACCTGCACATGTCTCTGCTGGGAGGAGAGTGCTAGGGAACTACGTCTCTACACACTTTCTAGGCACCCACAGTCAGCCTCTGGGAGTGTGGGGATGCCAAAACCCAGCAGGCCCTGAACCTGGTGCTTTCCGTGGCGGAGCTGTCTGGGCGGCCAACCCTATCCCTTCCTTCCTCTGACAAGCTTTCACTGCTGGAGCCTTGGCAGTGTGCAACCCACTTGGGCTATGGCAAAGTGC
>NW_017206818.1:0-4709 GCF_001704415.2 Capra hircus | reverse complement strand
AGGCCACAGGGCTGTCCACGTGGCAACAACGTGGTGTGAGTGATCCCTCTGCTTGAAAGTCGAAACAGTGCAGGGAAAACAGGTTTCCCTGGAATGGACTGAGATATCTGGAGGACTCTGGAATGGTGGCACAACCCTGAGTTCCTCACGCCTTTCCTGTGGAGAGTGCCTCCTCTTGAGATGCGACAGGAACGCCGGGAATTCTTTCCCGACCACGCAGGGAAAGGAACCCGTCTCTCGAGCAAGGAGGCCGAAACGGGTCTCTTCTGGATGTGGGCGGGACTCTCGTGCTTCATCCTGAGTGGAGTCGGGTATGCCGGGGAACTTCTTGAGTTGTAGCAAGGGTGTGAAGGACCCTTTGGAAGTTCCAGAAGTTAGGTGTGATAAGCCTCTAGACGCCTCAGCGGAAATGGGCCTCATCTCCCCTGGAGGGAGAACCTCCTGGATTTTCTCGAGTTGTGGCAGGTGCTCTCGACTTATGACGGGGACCTCAGGGACCTGCTCTGGTGGCCTCAGGAAAGGCCAATCCCCATGCGAGTTGCTCAGGGGCCTCTCGGGATTCCTCTCCCGTCGATGCCGGGGATTAAGACCATGTGTGGAATCGGTGTCGGAACCTGAGGATTACTCTCCAGTGCTGACATGGAGCTTGGGGAACTTCTGGAGCCTACCCAGGGGACTCAGTCCTCGTCTCGAGTTGGCGCATCCACGTGAGATTTGCTCCCGAGCTGAAGCAGCAGTGTCACGCTTCCCTTCGCGTGGATCAAGGGATCTGTGGCTTTCCCTCGAGGCTTTCCCACGAGGCTTTCCCTCGAGGCTTTCCCACAGGGCTGTCCCACGTGCCACCGTGGTGTGAGTCGATTCTCGGCTTGAAAGTCGAGGCAGTGCAGGGAAAACAGGTTTCCCTGGAATGGACTGAGACATCTGGGGGACTCTGGGAATGGTGGCACAACCCAGGAGTTCCTCTCGCCTTTCCTGTGGAGAGCGCCTCCACTTGAGATGCGACGGGATCGCCGGGAATTCTTTCTCGACCACACAGGAAAAGAATCCCTCCTCTGGAACTATGAAGCGTAAACGGGGCTCCTCTGGATGTGGGTGGGACTCTCGTGCTTCCTCTCGATTGGAAACGGGTATGTCGAGGAACTTCTTGTGTTGCAGCAAGGGTGTTAAGGACCCTTTGGAAGTTCCAGAGGTTAGGTGTGATTAGCATCGAGACGCCTCAGGGGAAATGGGCCTCAACTCGCGTGGAGAGCAGAACCTCCTGGATTTTCTCGAGTTGCAGCAGGTGCTCTCGACTTACGACGGGGACCTCAGGGACCCGCTCTGTTGGCCTCAGGAAAGGCCAGTCCCCATGCGAGTTGCTCGCGGGCCTCTCGGGATTCCTTTCCCGTCAATGCCGGGGCCTAAGACCTTGTGAGGAGTCGGTTCCGGAACCTGAGGATTCCTCTCCAGTGCTTACATGGACCTTGGGGGTACTTCTGGAGTCTCCCCAGAGGAGTCAGTCCTCGTCTCGATTGGGGGCATGCACGTGCTCTTTCCTCCCGAGCTGTAGCAGCAGTGTCGCGCTTCCCTTCAAGTGGATCAAGGGATCTGTGGATTTCCCACGAGGCTTTCCCACAGGGCTGTCCCACGTGCCACCGTGGTGTGAGTCGATCCTCGGCTTGAAAGTCGAGGCAGTGCAGGGAAAACAGGTTTCCCTGGAATGGACTGAGACATCTGGGGGACTCTGGGAATGGTGGCACGACCCTGGAGTTCCTCTCGCCTTTCCTGTGGAGAGCGCCTCCTCTTGAGATGCGACGGGAACGCGGGGAATTGTTTCCCCACCACGCAGGGAAAGTATCCCCCCTCTGGAGCTAGGAGGCGTAAACGGGTCTCCTCTGGATGTGGGCGGGACTCTCGTGCTTCCTCTCGAGTGGAGACGGGTATGGCGGGGAACTTCTTGAGTTGCAGCAAGGGTGTGAAGGACCCTTTGGAAGTTCCAGATGTTAGATGTGATTAGACTCCAGACCCCTCAGCGGAAATGGGCCTCATCTCGCCTCTAGGGTAGAACCTCCTGCATTTTCTCGAGTTGCGGCAGGTGCTCTCGACTTACGACAGGGACCTCAGGGACCCGCTCTGGTGGCCTCAAGAAAGGCCAGTCCCCATGTGAGTTGCTCCGGGTCCTCTCGGGATTCCTCTCCCTTCGATGCCGGGGCCTAAGACATTGTGTGGAGTCGATTGCCGGTACATGAGGATTCCTCTCCAGTGCTGACATGGATCTTGAGGAACTTCTGGAGTCTCCCCAGGGGAGGCAGTCCTCGTCTCTAGTGGGGGCATGAACGTGCGCTTTCCTCCCCAGCTGTAGCAGCAGTGTCGGGCTTCCCTTCGCGTGGATCAAGTGATCTGTGGCTTTTTCCTCGAGGCTTTCCCAGGAGGCTTTCCCACGAGGCTTTCCCACAGGGCTGTCCCACGTGCCACCGTGGTGTGAGTCAATCCTCGGCTTTAGAGTCGAGGCAGTGCAGGGAAAACAGGTTTCCCTGGAATGGACTGAGACATCTGGGGGACTCTGGGAATGGTGGCACGACCCTGGAGTTCCTCTCGCCTTTCCTGTGGAGATCGACTGCACATGAGATGCGATGGGAACGTGGGGAATTCTTTCCCACCACGCAGGTAAAGGATCCCTCCTCTCAAGCTATGAGACGGAAACGGGGATCCTCAGGATGTGGGCGGGACTCTCGTGCTTCCTCTCGAGTGGAGACGGGTATGTCGGGGAACTTCTTTAGTTGCAGTAAGGGTGTGAAGGACCCTTTGGAAGTTCCCGATGTTAGATGTGATTAGCCTCGAGAGGCCTCAGCGGAAATGGGCCTCATCTCGCCTGGAGGGGAGAAACTCCTGGATTTTCTCGAGTTGGGGCAGGTGCTCTCCTCTTACGATGGGGGACCTCAGGGACCCGCTCTGGTGGCCTCAGGAAAGGCCAGTCCCCATGCGAGTTGCTCGGGGGCCTCTCGGGGATTCCTCTCCCCGTCGATGCCGGGGCCTAAGACCTTGTGTGGAGTCGGTGCCGGAACCTGAGGATTCCTCTCCAGTGCTGACATGGATCTTGGGAACTTCTGGAGTCTCCCCAGGTGAGTCAGTCCTTTCTCTAGTGGTGGCATGTACGTGCGCTTTCCTCCCGAGCTGTAGTAGCAGTGTCATGCTTCCCTTCGATACATCAAGTTATATGTGGCTTTCCTCGAGGCTTTCCCACGAGGCTTCCACGAGGCTTTCCCACAGGTCCCACGTGCCACCGTGGTGTGAGTCAATCCTCGGCTTGAAAGTCGAGGCAGTGCAGGGAAAACAGGTTTCCTGGAATGGACTGAGCCATCTGGGGGACTCTGGGAATGGTGGCACGACCCTGGAGTTCCTCTCGCCTTTCCTGTGGAGAGCGCCTCCTCTTGAGATGCGACGGGAATGCGGGGAATTCTTTCCCCACCACGCAGGGAAAGGATCCCTCCTCTCGAACTAGGAGGCGGAAACGGGGCTCCTCTGGATGTGGCGGGACTCTCGTGCTTCCTCTCGAGTGGAGACGTGTATGTCGGGGAACTTCTTGAGTTGCAGCAAGGGTGTGAAGGACCCTTTGGGTTCCAGATGTTAGATGTGTTTAGCTTCAAGACGCCTCAGCGGAAATGGGCCTCATCTCGCCTGGAGGGAGAACCTCCTGGATTTTTTCGAGTTGCGGCAGGTGCTCTCGACTTATGACGGGGACCTCAGGGACCGTTCTGGTGGCCTCAGGAAAAGGCCAGTCCCCATGAGAGTTGCTCGCAGGCCTCTCGGGTTTCCTCTCCCGTCAATGCAGGGGCCTAAGACCTTGTGAGGAGTCAGTTCCGGAACCAGAGGATTCCTCTCCAGTGCTGACATGGATCTTGGCGTACTTCTGGAGTCTACCCAGGGGAGTCAGTCGTCGTCTCGAGTGGGGGCATGAAAGTGCGCTTTCCTCCCGAGCTGTAGCAGCACTGTCGCGCTTCCCTTCGCTTGGATAAGGTGATCTGTGGCTTTTCCTCGAGGCTTCCCAGGAGGCTTTCCCACGAGGCTTTCCCACAGGGCTGTCCCACGAGCCACCGTGGTGTGAGTCGATCCTCGGCTTGAACGTCGAGCAGTGCAGGGAAAACAGGTTCCCTGGAATGGACTGAGACATCTCGGGACTCTGGGAATGGTGGCACGACCCCTGGAGTTCCTCTCGCCTTTCCTGTCGAGAAGCGCTCCACTTGAGATGTGACGGGAATGTGGGGAATTCTTTCCCACCACGCAGGAATGGATCCCTCTCCGAGCTAGGAGGCGGAAAGGGGGCTCCTCTGAATGTGGCGTGACTTTCGTGCTTCCTCTCGAGTGGAGATGGGTATGTCGGGGAACTTCTTTGGTTGCAGCAAGGGTGTGAAGGACCCTTTGGAAGTTCCAGGGTTAGCTGTGATTTAGCCCGAGACGCCTCATCGGAAATGGGCCTCATCTCGCTGGAGGGTAGAACCTCCTGAATTTTCTCGAGTTGCGGCAGGTTCTCTCGACTTACTACGGGGACCTCAGGGACCCGCTCTGGTGGCCTCAGGAAAGGCCAGTCCCCATGCGAGTTGCTCGGGGGCCTCTCGGGATTCCTCTCCGTCGATGTCGGGGCCTAAGACCTTGTGTGAGTCGGGCCAAAACCCTGAGGATTCTTCTCCAGTGCTGACATGGATCTTGGGTACTTCTGGATCCCCCAGAGG
>NW_017206817.1:0-18287 GCF_001704415.2 Capra hircus | reverse complement strand
AGGGATCTGTCGTTTTTCCTCGAGGCTTTGGCCACAGGGCTGTCCCACGTGCCACCGTGGTGTGAGTCGATCCTCGGCTTGAAGCCGAGGCAGTGCAGGGAAAACAGGTTTCCTGGAATGGACTGAGACATCTGGGGAACTCTGGGAAATGGAGGCACGACCTTGGAGTTCCTCCTCGCCTTTCCTGTGGAGAGCGCCTCCTCTTGACATGGACGGGAAACGCCGAGAATTCTTTCCCAACTACGCAGGGAAAGGATCCCTCCTCTCGAGATAGGAGCCGGAAAGGGGCTCCTCTGGATGTGGGCGGGACTCTCGTGCTTGCTCTCGAGTGGAGACGGGTATGTCGGGGAACTTCTTGAGTTGCAGCAAGGGTGTGACCTTTGGAAAGTTCCAGAGGTTAGGTGTGATTAGCCTCGAGACGCCTCAGCGGAAATGGGCCTCATCTCGCCTGGAGGGGTGAACCTCCTGGATTTTCTCGAGTTGCGGCAGGTGCTCTCGACTTACGAGGGACATCTGGGACCCGCTCTGCTGACCTCAGGAAAGGCCAATCCCCATGCTGGTTGCTCGGGAGCCTCTCGGATTCCTCTCCCGTCGATGCCGGGGCCTAAGATCTTGTGTG
The DNA here is from genome assembly GCF_001704415.2 of Capra hircus. NCBI lineage: Eukaryota > Metazoa > Chordata > Mammalia > Artiodactyla > Bovidae > Capra > Capra hircus. The sequence continues at coordinate 17,668 of NW_017206817.1, read as the reverse complement.
GAGTGGGTGCCGGAACCTGAGGATTCCTCTGCAGTGCTGACATGGATCTTGGGGTACTTCTGGTGTCTCCCCAGGGGAGTCAGTCCTCGTCTCCAGTGGGGGCATGCACGAGCGCTTTCCTCCCGAGCTGTAGCAGCAGTGTCGCGCTTCCATTCGCGTGGATCAAGTGATCAGGGGCTTTCCTTCGAGGCTTTCTCACGAGGCTTTCCCACGAGGCTTTCCACGAGGCTTCCCACGCTTTCCCACGAGGCTTTCCCACGGGCTGTGCCTCGTGCCACTGTGGTATGAGTCGATCCTTGGCTTGAAAGTCGAGGCAGTGCAGGGAAAACAGGTATCCCTGGAATGGACTGAGACATCTGGGGGACTCTGGAATGTGGCACGACCCTGGAGTTCCTCTCGACTTTCCTGTGGAGAGCACCTCTACTTGATTTGCGACCTGGGAAGCGCCGGGAAATTCTTTCCCGACCACGCAGGGAAAGGATCCCTCCTCTCGAGCTAGGAGGCGGAAACAGGGCTCCTCTGGATGTGGCGGGACTCTCGTGCTTCCTCTCGAGTGGAGACGGGTATGTCGGGAACTTCTGAGATGCAGCAAGGGTGTGAATGACCCTATGGAAGTTCCAGAGTTTAGGTGTGATTAGCCTCGAGACGCCTCAGCGGAAATGGGCCTCATCTCGCCTGGAGGGGAGAACCTCCTGGATTTTCTCGAGTTGCGGCAGGTGCTCCCGACTTACGACGGGGACCTCAGGGACCCGCTCTGGTGGCCTCAGGAAAGGCCAGTCCCCCTGCGAGTTGCTCGGGGGCCTCTCGGGATTCCTCTCCCGTCGATGCCGGGGCCTAAGACATTGTGTGGAGTCAGTACCGGAACCTGAGGATTCCTCTCCAGTGCTGACATGGATCTTGGGGTACTTCTGGAGTCTCCCCAGGGGAGTAAGTCTTCGTCTCGAGTGGGGCATGCACGTGTGATTCCTTCCGAGCTGTAGCAGCAGTGTCGTTCTTTTCCTTCGCGTGTATCAAGCGATCTGTGGCCTTCCTCGAGGCCTTTCCCACTAGGCTTTCCCACGAGGCTTTCCCAAGAGGCTTTCCCACGAGGCTTTCCCATAGGGCTGTCCACGTGCCACCGTGGTGTGAGTCGATCCTCGCTTGAAAGTCGAGGCAGTGCAGGGAAAACAGGTTTCCCTGAATGGACTGAGACATCTGGGGGACTCTGGAATGGTGGCACGACCCTGGAGTTCCTCTCGCCTTTCCTGTGGAGAGCGCCTTCCTCTTGAGATGCGACGGGAACGCCGGAATTCTTTCCCGACCACGCAGGTAAAGGATCCCTCCTCTCAGGCTGAGAGGCGGAAACGGGGCTCCTCTGAATGTGGCGGGTCTCTCGTGCTTCCTCTCGAGTGGAGACGGGAATGTCGGGGGAACTTCTTGAGTTGCAGCAAGGGTGTGAAGGACCCTTTTGGAAGTTACAGAGTTTAGGTGTGACTAGCCTCCGAGACGGCTCAGCGGAAATGGGCCTCATCTCGCCTGGAGGGAGAACCTCCTGGATTTTCTCGAGTTGCGGCAGGTGCTCTCGACTTACGACGGGGACCTCTGGGACCCGATCTGGTGGCCTCAGGAAAGGCCAGTTCCCATGCTAGTTGCATGGGGCCTCTCGGGATTCCTCTCCCGTCGATTCCGGGGCCTAAGACCTTGTGTAGAGTCGGTGCCAGAACGGGAGGATTCCACTCCAGTGCTGACATGGTTCCTGGGGTACTTTTGGAGTCTCCCTAAGGGAGTCAGTCCTCGTCTCGAGTTGGGGCATGCACGTGCGCTTTCCTCCCGAGCTGTAGCTGTAGTGTCACGCTTCCCTTCGCGTGGATGAAGGAATCTGTGGCTTTCCCTCGAGTCTTTCCCACGAGGCTTTCCCAAGAGGCTTTCCCAAAGGGCTGTCCAACGTGCCACCGTGGTGTGAGTCGATCCTTGCTTGAAAGTCGAGGCAGTGCAAGGAAAACACGTTTTCCTGGAGTGGACTGAGACATCTGGGGGACTCTGGGAATGGTGGCACGACCCTGGAGTTCCTCTCGCCTTTCCTGTAGAGAGCGCCCCCTCTTGAGCTGCGATGGGAAGGCCAGGAATTCCTTCCCGAACACGCAGGGAAAGGAACCCTCCTCTCGAGCTAGGAGGCGGAAACGGGGCTCCTCTGGATGTGGGCAGAACTCTCGTGCTTCCTCTCGAGTCGAGACGGGTATGTCGGGGAACTTCTTGAGTTGCAGCAAGCGTGTGAAGGGCCCTTTGGAAGTTCCAGAGGTAAGGTGTGATTAGCCTCGAGACGCCTCAGCGGAAATGGGCCTCATCTCACCTGGACGGGAGAACCTCCTGGATTTTCTCGAGTTGCGGCAGGTGCTCTCGACTTATGACAGGGACTTCAGGGAACCCACTCTGGTGGCCTCAGGAAAGACCAGTCCCCATGCGAGTTGCTCGGGGGACTCTCGGATTCCTCTCCCATCGATCCCGGGGCCTAAGTCCTTGTGTGGAGTCGGTTGCGGAACCTGAGGATTCCTCTCCAGGGCTGGCATGGATCTTGGGGTACTTCTGGAGTCTCCCCAGGGGAGTCAGTCCACGTCTCGAGTGGGGGCATGCACGTGCGCTTTCCTCCCCAGCTCTAGCAGCAGTGTCACGCTTCCCGTCGAGTGGATCAAGGGATCTGGGTCTTTTCCTCGAGGCTTTGCCACAGGGCTGTCCCACGTGCCACCGTGGTGTGAGTCGATCCTCGGCTTGAAAGCCGAGGCAGTGCAGGGAAAACAGGTTTCCCTGGAATGGACTGAGACATCTGGGGAACTCTGGGAATGGAGGCACGACCTTGGAGTTCCTCTCGCCTTTCCTGTGGAGAGCGCCTCCTCTTGAGATGAGACGGGAACGCCGAAAATTCTTTCCCAACTACGCAGGGAAAGGATCCCTCCTCTCGAGATAGGAGCCGGAAACGGGGCTCCTCTGGATGTGGGCGGGACTCTCGTGCTTGCTCTCGAGTGGAGACGGGTATGTCGGGGAACTTCTTGAGTTGCAGCAAGGGTGTGAAGGACCTTTGGAAGTTCCAGAGGTTAGGTGTGATTAGCCTCGAGACGCCTCAGCGGAAATGGGCCTCATCTCGCCTGGAGGGGTGAACCTCCTGGATTTTCTCGAGTTGCGGCAGGTGCTCTCGACTTACGACGGGGACATCTGGGACCCGCTCTGCTGACCTCAGGAAAGGCCAATCCCCATGCTGGTTGCTCGGGAGCCTCTCGGGATTCCTCTCCCGTCGATGCCGGGGCCTAAGATCTTGTGTGGAGTGGGTGCCGGAACCTGAGGATTCCTCTGCAGTGCTGACATGGATCTTGGGGTACTTCTGGTGTCTCCCCAGGGGAGTCAGTCCTCGTCTCCAGTGGGGGCATGCACGAGCGCTTTCCTCCCGAGCTGTAGCAGCAGTGTCGCGCTTCCATTCGCGTGGATCAAGTGATCAGGGGCTTTCCTTCGAGGCTTTCTCACGAGGCTTTCCCACGAGGCTTTCCCACGAGGCTTTCCCACAGGGCTGTGCCTCGTGCCACTGTGGTATGAGTCGATCCTTGGCTTGAAAGTCGAGGCAGTGCAGGGAAAACAGGTATCCCTGGAATGGACTGAGACATCTGGGGGACTCTGGGAATGTGGCACGACCCTGGAGTTCCTCTCGACTTTCCTGTGGAGAGCACCTCTACTTGATTTGCGACGGGAACGCCGGGAATTCTTTCCCGACCACGCAGGGAAAGGATCCCTCCTCTCGAGCTAGGAGGCGGAAACAGGGCTCCTCTGGATGTGGGCGGGACTCTCGTGCTTCCTCTCGAGTGGAGACGGGTATGTCGAGGAACTTCTTGAGATGCAGCAAGGGTGTGAATGACCCTATGGAAGTTCCAGAGTTTAGGTGTGATTAGCCTCGAGACGCCTCAGCGGAAATGGGCCTCATCTCGCCTGGAGGGGAGAACCTCCTGGATTTTCTCGAGTTGCGGCAGGTGCTCCCGACTTACGACGGGGACCTCAGGGACCCGCTCTGGTGGCCTCAGGAAAGGCCAGTCCCCCTGCGAGTTGCTCGGGGGCCTCTCGGGATTCCTCTCCCGTCGATGCCGGGGCCTAAGACATTGTGTGGAGTCAGTACCGGAACCTGAGGATTCCTCTCCAGTGCTGACATGGATCTTGGGGTACTTCTGGAGTCTCCCCAGGGGAGTAAGTCTTCGTCTCGAGTGGGGGCATGCACGTGTGATTTCCTTCCGAGCTGTAGCAGCAGTGTCGTTCTTCCCTTCGCGTGTATCAAGCGATCTGTGGCCTTCCCTCGAGGCTTTCCCACTAGGCTTTCCCACGAGGCTTTCCCAAGAGGCTTTCCCACGAGGCTTTCCCATAGGGCTGTCCCACGTGCCACCGTGGTGTGAGTCGATCCTCGGCTTGAAAGTCGAGGCAGTGCAGGGAAAACAGGTTTCCCTGGAATGGACTGAGACATCTGGGGGACTCTGGGAATGGTGGCACGACCCTGGAGTTCCTCTCGCCTTTCCTGTGGAGAGCGCCTCCTCTTGAGATGCGACGGGAACGCCGGGAATTCTTTCCCGACCACGCAGGTAAAGGATCCCTCCTCTCAGGCTGAGAGGCGGAAACGGGGCTCCTCTGAATGTGGGCGGGTCTCTCGTGCTTCCTCTCGAGTGGAGACGGGAATGTCGGGGAACTTCTTGAGTTGCAGCAAGGGTGTGAAGGACCCTTTGGAAGTTACAGAGTTTAGGTGTGACTAGCCTCGAGACGGCTCAGCGGAAATGGGCCTCATCTCGCCTGGAAGGGAGAACCTCCTGGATTTTCTCGAGTTGCGGCAGGTGCTCTCGACTTACGACGGGGACCTCTGGGACCCGATCTGGTGGCCTCAGGAAAGGCCAGTTCCCATGCTAGTTGCATGGGGCCTCTCGGGATTCCTCTCCCGTCGATTCCGGGGCCTAAGACCTTGTGTAGAGTCGGTGCCAGAACGGGAGGATTCCACTCCAGTGCTGACATGGTTCCTGGGGTACTTTTGGAGTCTCCCTAAGGGAGTCAGTCCTCGTCTCGAGTTGGGGCATGCACGTGCGCTTTCCTCCCGAGCTGTAGCTGTAGTGTCACGCTTCCCTTCGCGTGGATGAAGGAATCTGTGGCTTTCCCTCGAGTCTTTCCCACGAGGCTTTCCCAAGAGGCTTTCCCAAAGGGCTGTCCAACGTGCCACCGTGGTGTGAGTCGATCCTTGGCTTGAAAGTCGAGGCAGTGCAAGGAAAACACGTTTTCCTGGAGTGGACTGAGACATCTGGGGGACTCTGGGAATGGTGGCACGACCCTGGAGTTCCTCTCGCCTTTCCTGTAGAGAGCGCCCCCTCTTGAGCTGCGATGGGAAGGCCAGGAATTCCTTCCCGAACACGCAGGGAAAGGAACCCTCCTCTCGAGCTAGGAGGCGGAAACGGGGCTCCTCTGGATGTGGGCAGAACTCTCGTGCTTCCTCTCGAGTCGAGACGGGTATGTCGGGGAACTTCTTGAGTTGCAGCAAGCGTGTGAAGGGCCCTTTGGAAGTTCCAGAGGTAAGGTGTGATTAGCCTCGAGACGCCTCAGCGGAAATGGGCCTCATCTCACCTGGACGGGAGAACCTCCTGGATTTTCTCGAGTTGCGGCAGGTGCTCTCGACTTATGACAGGGACTTCAGGAACCCACTCTGGTGGCCTCAGGAAAGACCAGTCCCCATGCGAGTTGCTCGGGGGACTCTCGGGATTCCTCTCCCATCGATCCCGGGGCCTAAGTCCTTGTGTGGAGTCGGTTGCGGAACCTGAGGATTCCTCTCCAGGGCTGGCATGGATCTTGGGGTACTTCTGGAGTCTCCCCAGGGGAGTCAGTCCACGTCTCGAGTGGGGGCATGCACGTGCGCTTTCCTCCCCAGCTCTAGCAGCAGTGTCACGCTTCCCGTCGAGTGGATCAAGGGATCTGGGTCTTTTCCTCGAGGCTTTGCCACAGGGCTGTCCCACGTGCCACCGTGGTGTGAGTCGATCCTCGGCTTGAAAGCCGAGGCAGTGCAGGGAAAACAGGTTTCCCTGGAATGGACTGAGACATCTGGGGAACTCTGGGAATGGAGGCACGACCTTGGAGTTCCTCTCGCCTTTCCTGTGGAGAGCGCCTCCTCTTGAGATGAGACGGGAACGCCGAAAATTCTTTCCCAACTACGCAGGGAAAGGATCCCTCCTCTCGAGATAGGAGCCAGAAACGGGGCTCCTCTGGATGTGGGCGGGACTCTCGTGCTTGCTCTCGAGTGGAGACGGGTATGTCGGGGAACTTCTTGAGTTGCAGCAAGGGTGTGAAGGACCTTTGGAAGTTCCAGAGGTTAGGTGTGATTAGCCTCGAGACGCCTCAGCGGAAATGGGCCTCATCTCGCCTGGAGGGGTGAACCTCCTGGATTTTCTCGAGTTGCGGCAGGTGCTCTCGACTTACGACGGGGACATCTGGGACCCGCTCTGCTGACCTCAGGAAAGGCCAATCCCCATGCTGGTTGCTCGGGAGCCTCTCGGGATTCCTCTCCCGTCGATGCCGGGGCCTAAGATCTTGTGTGGAGTGGGTGCCGGAACCTGAGGATTCCTCTGCAGTGCTGACATGGATCTTGGGGTACTTCTGGTGTCTCCCCAGGGGAGTCAGTCCTCGTCTCCAGTGGGGGCATGCACGAGCGCTTTCCTCCCGAGCTGTAGCAGCAGTGTCGCGCTTCCATTCGCGTGGATCAAGTGATCAGGGGCTTTCCTTCGAGGCTTTCTCACGAGGCTTTCCCACGAGGCTTTCCCACGAGGCTTTCCCACAGGGCTGTGCCTCGTGCCACTGTGGTATGAGTCGATCCTTGGCTTGAAAGTCGAGGCAGTGCAGGGAAAACAGGTATCCCTGGAATGGACTGAGACATCTGGGGGACTCTGGGAATGTGGCACGACCCTGGAGTTCCTCTCGACTTTCCTGTGGAGAGCACCTCTACTTGATTTGCGACGGGAACGCCGGGAATTCTTTCCCGACCACGCAGGGAAAGGATCCCTCCTCTCGAGCTAGGAGGCGGAAACAGGGCTCCTCTGGATGTGGGCGGGACTCTCGTGCTTCCTCTCGAGTGGAGACGGGTATGTCGAGGAACTTCTTGAGATGCAGCAAGGGTGTGAATGACCCTATGGAAGTTCCAGAGTTTAGGTGTGATTAGCCTCGAGACGCCTCAGCGGAAATGGGCCTCATCTCGCCTGGAGGGGAGAACCTCCTGGATTTTCTCGAGTTGCGGCAGGTGCTCCCGACTTACGACGGGGACCTCAGGGACCCGCTCTGGTGGCCTCAGGAAAGGCCAGTCCCCCTGCGAGTTGCTCGGGGGCCTCTCGGGATTCCTCTCCCGTCGATGCCGGGGCCTAAGACATTGTGTGGAGTCAGTACCGGAACCTGAGGATTCCTCTCCAGTGCTGACATGGATCTTGGGGTACTTCTGGAGTCTCCCCAGGGGAGTAAGTCTTCGTCTCGAGTGGGGGCATGCACGTGTGATTTCCTTCCGAGCTGTAGCAGCAGTGTCGTTCTTCCCTTCGCGTGTATCAAGCGATCTGTGGCCTTCCCTCGAGGCTTTCCCACTAGGCTTTCCCACGAGGCTTTCCCAAGAGGCTTTCCCACGAGGCTTTCCCATAGGGCTGTCCCACGTGCCACCGTGGTGTGAGTCGATCCTCGGCTTGAAAGTCGAGGCAGTGCAGGGAAAACAGGTTTCCCTGGAATGGACTGAGACATCTGGGGACTCTGGGAATGGTGGCACGACCCTGGAGTTCCTCTCGCCTTTCCTGTGGAGAGCGCCTCCTCTTGAGATGCGACGGGAACGCCGGGAATTCTTTCCCGACCACGCAGGTAAAGGATCCCTCCTCTCAGGCTGAGAGGCGGAAACGGGGCTCCTCTGAATGTGGGCGGGTCTCTCGTGCTTCCTCTCGAGTGGAGACGGGAATGTCGGGGAACTTCTTGAGTTGCAGCAAGGGTGTGAAGGACCCTTTGGAAGTTACAGAGTTTAGGTGTGACTAGCCTCGAGACGGCTCAGCGGAAATGGGCCTCATCTCGCCTGGAAGGGAGAACCTCCTGGATTTTCTCGAGTTGCGGCAGGTGCTCTCGACTTACGACGGGGACCTCTGGGACCCGATCTGGTGGCCTCAGGAAAGGCCAGTTCCCATGCTAGTTGCATGGGGCCTCTCGGGATTCCTCTCCCGTCGATTCCGGGGCCTAAGACCTTGTGTAGAGTCCGGTGCCAGAACGGGAGGATTCCACTCCAGTGCTGACATGGTTCCTGGGGTACTTTTGGAGTCTCCCTAAGGGAGTCAGTCCTCGTCTCGAGTTGGGGCATGCACGTGCGCTTTCCTCCCGAGCTGTAGCTGTAGTGTCACGCTTCCCTTCGCGTGGATGAAGGAATCTGTGGCTTTCCCTCGAGTCTTTCCCACGAGGCTTTCCCAAGAGGCTTTCCCAAAGGGCTGTCCAACGTGCCACCGTGGTGTGAGTCGATCCTTGGCTTGAAAGTCGAGGCAGTGCAAGGAAAACACGTTTTCCTGGAGTGGACTGAGACATCTGGGGGACTCTGGGAATGGTGGCACGACCCTGGAGTTCCTCTCGCCTTTCCTGTAGAGAGCGCCCCCTCTTGAGCTGCGATGGGAAGGCCAGGAATTCCTTCCCGAACACGCAGGGAAAGGAACCCTCCTCTCGAGCTAGGAGGCGGAAACGGGGCTCCTCTGGATGTGGGCAGAACTCTCGTGCTTCCTCTCGAGTCGAGACGGGTATGTCGGGGAACTTCTTGAGTTGCAGCAAGCGTGTGAAGGGCCCTTTGGAAGTTCCAGAGGTAAGGTGTGATTAGCCTCGAGACGCCTCAGCGGAAATGGGCCTCATCTCACCTGGACGGGAGAACCTCCTGGATTTTCTCGAGTTGCGGCAGGTGCTCTCGACTTATGACAGGGACTTCAGGAACCCACTCTGGTGGCCTCAGGAAAGACCAGTCCCATGCGAGTTGCTCGGGGGGACTCTCGGGATTCCTCTCCCATCGATCCCGGGGCCTAAGTCCTTGTGTGGAGTCGGTTGCGGAACCTGAGGATTCCTCTCCAGGGCTGGCATGGATCTTGGGGTACTTCTGGAGTCTCCCCAGGGGAGTCAGTCCACGTCTCGAGTGGGGGCATGCACGTGCGCTTTCCTCCCCAGCTCTAGCAGCAGTGTCACGCTTCCCGTCGAGTGGATCAAGGGATCTGGGTCTTTTCCTCCGAGGCTTTGCCACAGGGCTGTCCCACGTGCCACCGTGGTGTGAGTCGATCCTCGGCTTGAAAGCCGAGGCAGTGCAGGGAAAACAGGTTTCCCTGGAATGGACTGAGACATCTGGGGAACTCTGGAATGGAGGCACGACCTTGGAGTTCCTCTCGCCTTTCCTGTGGAGAGCGCCTCCTCTTGAGATGAGACCGGGAACGCCCGAGAATTCTTTCCCAACTACGCAGGGAAAGGATCCCTCCTCTCGAGATAGGAGCCGGAAACGGGGCTCCTCTGGATGTGGGCGGGACTCTCGTGCTTGCTCTCGAGTGGAGACGGGTATGTCGGGGAACTTCTTGAGTTGCAGCAAGGGTGTGAAGGACCTTTGGAAGTTCCAGAGGTTAGGTGTGATTAGCCTCGAGACGCCTCAGCGGAAATGGGCCTCATCTCGCCTGGAGGGGTGAACCTCCTGGATTTTCTCGAGTTGCGGCAGGTGCTCTCGACTTACGACGGGGACATCTGGGACCCGCTCTGCTGACCTCAGGAAAGGCCAATCCCCATGCTGGTTGCTCGGGAGCCTCTCGGGATTCCTCTCCCGTCGATGCCGGGGCCTAAGATCTTGTGTGGAGTGGGTGCCGGAACCTGAGGATTCCTCTGCAGTGCTGACATGGATCTTGGGGTACTTCTGGTGTCTCCCCAGGGGAGTCAGTCCTCGTCTCCAGTGGGGGCATGCACGAGCGCTTTCCTCCCGAGCTGTAGCAGCAGTGTCGCGCTTCCCATTCGCCGTGGATCAAGTGATCAGTGGCTTTCCTTCGAGGCTTCTCACGAGGCTTTCCCACGAGGCTTTCCCACGAGGCTTTCCCACAGGGCTGTGCCCTCGTGCCACTGTGGTATGAGTCGATCCTTGGCTTGAAAGTCGAGGCAGTGCAGGGAAAACAGGTATCCCTGGAATGGACTGAGACATCCTGGGGGACTCTGGGAATGGTGGCACGACCCTGGAGTTCCTCTCGGCCTTTCCTGTGGAGAGCGACCTCCTACTTGATATGCGACCGGGAACGCCGGGAATTCTTACCCGAACCACGCAGAGAAAAGGATCCCTCCTCTCGAGCTAGGAGGCGGAAACCAGGGCTCCTCTGGATGTGGGCGGGGACTCTCGTGCTTCCTCTCGAGTGGAGACGGGTATGTCGGAGGAACTTCTTGAGATTGCAGCAAGGGTGTGAATGACCCTATGGAAGTTCCAGAGTTATAGGTGTGATTAGCCCTCGAGACGCCTCAGCGGGAAATGGGCCTCATCTCGCCTGGAGGGGAGAACCTCCTGGATTTTCTCGAGTTGCGGCAGGTGCTCTCCGACTTACGACGGGGACCTCAGGGACCCGCTCTGGTGGCCTCAGGAAAGGCCAGTCCCCCATGCGAGTTGCTCGGTGGGCCTCTCGGGATTCCTCTCCCGTCGATGCCGGGGCCTAAGACTTGTGTGGAGTCAGTCCGAACCTGAGGATTCCTCTCCAGTGCTGACATGGATCTTGGGGTATTTCTGGAGTCTCCCAGGGGAGTCAGTCCTCGTCTCGAGTGGGGCATGCACGTGTGATTTCCTTCCGAGCTGTAGCAGCAGTGTCGTCGCTTCCCCCCTTCGCACGGATGCAAGGATCGTGGCTGTTTCCGTCCAAAGGCTTTCCACGAGGCTTTGCCACGAGGCTTTCCCTCAGGGCTGTCCGACGTGCCACCCCCCGTGGTGTGAGTCGATCCTCGGCTTGAAGTCGAAGTAGTGCAGGGAAAGCACCGGTTTCCCTGGAATGGACTGGAGTCACTGGGGGGGATCTGGGGAATGGGGCCCCTGATACTGGAGTTCCTCTGCGCGCTTTCTGTGAGAGAGCGGCCTCGCTCGGTTAGATGAGCGGGAATGCTAGGAATTCTTATCAGGACCTACGGCAGTGAAAGGATCCCTCTCTCGAGCTAGCAGACGCGGAACGGGGCAGCTCTGGGATATGGGCGGGACGCTCGGGTTCCTCCTTGACGTGGAAAGAGATATGTCGGCGGAACCTCTTGAGTTGCAAGCAAGGTTGTGAAGGACCCTTTGGAAGATTCGAAGTTTAGTGTGATTACCCCTACTCTTGCCCTCAGGCGGAATGGGCCTCGATCTCCGCCTGGAGGGGAGAACCCTCCTGATTTTCCCTCGAGTTGCGCAGGACTGCGTTTCGACTTATGCGAGGGCCTATGGGCCGCGCTCTGGTGGCCTCAAGGAAGGTCAGTCCCCATGGCGAGTTGCTCGGGGGCCCTCCGGGATTCCCTCCCCCGTCGATGCTGGGGGCCTAAGACCTTGTGTGGAACTCAGTCCGTCAAACCTGAGGATTCCTCCTTCCAGTGCGACTGGATCTTGGGGGAAAAAAAAATGCTAGCTTCTGGTTCTCCCCCAGGGGAGTCAGTCCTCGTTCTGGCAGAGGGGGCAATGCACGTGCGCTTTTCCGCCTCCCCGAGGCTGTAAGCGAGCAGTGTCACGCTTCCTTTCGCTGGATCAAAGATCGTGTCTTTCCCTCGAGGGCCTCCCACCGAGGCTTCCCAACGAGGCCTTTCACACAGGGGTCTGCCCACGTGCGTCCGTGTTGTTAGTCGATCCCTCGGCCTTTGAAAGTCGTTGCGTGGCAGGGAAAACAGGTTTCCCTGGAATGGACGCTCGGGACATCTGGGGACTCTGGGAATGGTGGCCACGCGACGCCTGGATTTCCTCTGCCTTTCCTGTGAGACGCGCTCCCCTCTTGAGATGAGACCGGGAAGCCCGAGAATTCTTTCCAACTACGCAGTAGGAACAGATCCCCTCCTCTCGGAGATAGGAGCGCGGAAACGGCTCCCCTCCTGGATTGTTGGGGGGCTTCTCGTGCTTGGAATAATCGAGTGGAGACGGGTATGCCTCCGGGGAACTCTCTTGAGTTTGGGCGCAAGGGTGTGAAGGACCTTTGGAAGTTCCCCCAAGAGTTCGGTGTGTATTACTCTGGACGCCTTCCAGTGGAAATGGGGCGCTCATCTCCGGGCCTGGAGGGGTGAATCGCTCCTGATTTTTCCGAGTTGCGGCCAGGTGCTCTCCGATCTTACGATCTGTTTTGGGACTTCTGGGACCCGCTCCTGCTGACGCTCCAGGAATAGCCCAATCCCCCATGCTTGGTTGCTCGGCGAGCTGCTCGGGATTCTCTCCGCGTCGATGCTTGGGGCTAAGATCTTGGTGTGGAGTGGGTGCCGGAACTGAGGTGATTTCTCGTGCAGTTGCTGACATGGATTTTCTGGTGCTACTTCTGGTGTCTTGTTGCGCCCCAGGGGAGTCTAGTCTCCGTTCTCCAGTGGGGCATGGTGCACGAATGGGCTTTGCTTTCCTCCTGGAGCTTGTATCCTATCATGCTGTCACCTCTTTCCCTTTTCGGCATGTGGTATCAGGGATTCTTGTGTTGTTATTTTCCCTTGATGCCTTCCCTCAGCTTACCTAGGTCTTTCTCCTACGAGGTCTTTCCCAGTTGGCTTTCCCGTTTTCTTAGGCTGTCCCAACGTCGCCACCGTGGTGTGATATCGATCTCGCGCTTGCAAAGATCGAGGCAGTGCAGTGGAAACAGGTTCCCCTGGAATGGACTTGAGACATAACCTTGGGGGACTCCTGGGATGGTGGCAGCGACCGTGGAGTTCCTCTCCAGCCTTTCCTGTTGGAGAGCTGCCTCCTCCGTTAGAGAGGCGAGCTGGAACGCTGGGATTACTTTCGACCGACCACGTCGCGGGCAGGAGAAAAGATGCCCTCCTCTCCACGGCTTAGAGGCGGAAGAACGGCTCACTCCTGAGATGTGGGGCGGACTCTCGCTCTTCCTCCTCGAGTGGGAGACGGGAATAGTCGGGGAACATTTTGAGTTGCAGGCAAGGTGTGAAGAGGACCTTTTGGAAGTTACCAGACGATGAGGTGTGACTTAATTGCGCTCGAGACGCCTCAGCGAAATGGCGCTCATCTCGCCTTGGATGGGAGAACCTCCTGGATTTTCCACGAGTGCGGCAGCGTGCTTCCTACCGGACGCGGGACCTTCAGGGACCGCTCCGGTTGGCCTCAGGAAAGGCCAGTCCCCCATTGCTGTTGCTCGTGGGCCTCCGGGCCGTCGGGTCCTTCTGCCACGTCATGCCGGGCTTAACCGACTCTTGTGTGGAGTCAGTGGCCAGAACCTTGAGATTCTCTCTCCCCAGTGCTGACTGGATTTGTGGGTATTCTCTGGAGTCTGCCCAAAGCGTGAAGTCAGTCTCGTCTCGAAGTAGGGGGCATTGAGCATTGGCGCATTTCCTCTCGCCGAGCTGTGCGCGAGTGTCGTGCGCTTCCCTTCGCACGGCATCAAGGGATCTGTGGCTTTTCGTCAAGGCTTTCCACGAGCTTTGCACGAGGCTTTCCCTCAGCGCTGTCCGACGACCAGCCGTGGTGTGAGGTCGATCCTTCGGCTTGAAGTCGAAGTAGTGCAGGGAAACAGGTTTCCCTGGAATGGACTGAAAGTCATCTGGGGGACTCTGGGAATGGGCCTGATACGGGAAGTCCTCTCGCCTTTCCTGTGGAGAAGCGCCTCCTCTTGAGATGCAGCGGGAATGCTAGGAATTCTTTCAGGACACGCATGGGAAAGGATCCCTCCTCTCGAGCTAGCAGGCGGAAACGGGGCCACTCTGGATATGGGCCGGGACGGGCTCGCGTGTTCCTCTGTGAGTGGAAGAGATATGTCGGGGAACTTCTTGAGTTGCAGCAAGGTTGTGAAGACCCTATTGGAAGTTCCAGAGTTTAAGTGTGATTACCGCCCTATTCGAACTCCAGATCAGCGGAAATGGCCTCATCTCGCCTGGAGGGGAGAACCTCCTGGGTTTTCTCGAGTTGCGGCAGGTGCTTTCCGACTTATGACGAGGCCTACTGGGACCCGCTCTGGTGGCCTCGAGGAAGGGTCAGTCCCCATGCGAGTTGCTCGGGGGCTCTCGGGATTCCCCCTCCCGTCGATGCGGGGCCTAAGACCTTGTGTGGACTCAGTCCCAGAACTGCAGGATTCTCTCCAGTGCGACATGGATCTTGCGGGGTACTTCTGGTGTCTCCCCAGGGGAGTCAGTCTCTCGTCTGCAGAGGGGGCATGCACTGGCGCTTTCCTCCCGAGCGTAGAGCAGTGTCACGCTTCCCTTCGCTCTTGATCAAAGGATCTGTGTCTTTCCTCGAGGCTTTTCCCACGAGGCTTTCCACGAGGCCTATCCACAGGGCTGTCCCACGTGCCTCGTGGTGTTAGTCGATCCTCGGCTTGAAAGTCGTGCAGTGCAGGGAAAAACAGGTTTCCCTGGAATGGACTGGGACATCTGGGGGGACTCTGGGAATGGTGGCACGACCCTGGAGTTCCTCTCGCCTTTCCTGTGAGAGCGGCCTCCTCTTTAGATGCGACGGGAACTGCCGGAATTCTTTCCCGACCACGCAGGAAAGATCCCTCCTCTCAGGCTAGGAGGTGGAAACGGGGCTCCTCTGGATGTGGGCGGTATTATCGTCGCTTTCTCTCGACGTGGAGACGGAATGTTGGGGATTTCTTGAGTTGCAGCAAGGGTGGAAGGACCTTTGTAATTTCACAGATGTTAGGTGGATTACGCCTAGAGACGCTCAGCGGAAATGGGCCTCATCTCGCCTGGAGGGGAGAACCTCCTGGATTTTCTCGAGCTTGGGGCAGGTGCCTGCGACTTAACGACGGGACCTCAGGTCCCTCCTGGTGGCTCAGGAAAGCACCAGTCCCCATGCCGAGTTGCTCGGGGGCCTCTCGGATTCCCTCCCGTCGATGCTGGGCCAAGACCTGTTGTGGAGGCCCTCGTGCTGCTAACCTGGGGATTCCTCTCCAGCTGCTGACATGGATTGTTTGGGGTACTTCTGGAGTCTCCCCAAGGGGAGCAGTCCTCGTCTCGAGTGGGGGCATGCATATGCGCTTTCCTCCCGAGCTGTAGAACAGTGTGTTCATTGCTCCTCTCTCCGTGATCAAGGATCGGGCGCCTCAGAGGCTTACTCCCCACGAAGGCTTTCCAACGAGGCTTTCCACCAGGCTGTCCCACGCGTGCCACCGGTGGTGTGAGTCGATCCTCGCTTTGAAAGTCGAGGCAGTAC
This sequence comes from Capra hircus, assembly GCF_001704415.2. NCBI lineage: Eukaryota > Metazoa > Chordata > Mammalia > Artiodactyla > Bovidae > Capra > Capra hircus. Next base: position 2,328 of record NW_017206817.1, on the reverse strand, counting down.
AGGGAAAACAGGTTTCCCTGGAATTGTACTGAGACATCTGGGGGACTCTGGGAATGTGGCACGACCCTGGAGTTCCTCGCTCGCCTTCCTGTGGAGAGCGCCTCCTCACGTTGAATGCGACGAGGAACGCGGAATTCTTCCCGACCACGCAGAGGAAAGGATCCTCCTCCTTCGAGCTAGGAGGCGGAAACGAGCCTCCTCTGGATGTGGGCGGGAACTCTCGTGCTTCCTCTCGAGTGGAGACGGGATATGTCGGGCAACTTCTTGAGTTGCAGCAAGTGTGTGAAGGACCTTTGGAAGTTCAGAGGTTGGTGTGATTAGCCTCGAGACGCGCTCAGCGGAAATGGCTCATCATCCCTGGAGGGGAGAACCTCCTGGATTTTCTCGAGTTGTTGGCAGGTGCTCTCGACTTTACGACGGGACCTCAGGGAACCGCTCCTCGTGGCCTCAGGAAAGGCCAGTCCCATGCGAGTTTGCTCTGGGCTCTCGGGATTCCTCTCCGTCGATGGGCGGTCCAAGCTTGTGTGAGTCAGTGACGGAACTTGAGGATTCCTCTCCAGTGCTGACATGGATCTTGGGGTACTTCTGGAGTCTCCCCAGGGGGAGTCAGTCCTGTCTCGAGTGGGGGCCATGCACGTGCGCTTTTCCTTCCGAGCTGTAGCAGCATGTCTCGCTTCCCTTCGCGTGATCAAGGGATCTGGGGCTTTCCCCTCTCCCCCGAGGCTTTCCCACGAGGCTTTCCAACAGGGCTGTCCCACGTGACACCGTGGTGTGAGTCGATCCTCGGCCTTGAAAGTCGACGGCATGCAGGGAAACATTTCCTGGAATGGACTGAGTCTCTGGGGGACCTGGGAATGTGCACGCTCTGGACGTTCTCTCGACCTTCCGAGTCTTGTAGTGCGAGGGAGCTGCCAGGAATATTTTCCGCGACCACGCAGGGAAAGGAATCCCTCTCTCCTGAGCTAGAGGTGCTAACGGGGCTCCTCTGATGTGGCGGTACGCTCCGTGGCTTCCTCTCGAGTGGCAAACGGGAGAGTCGGGCGAACTTCTTGAGTTGCGCAAGGTTGTGAAGGACCCTTTGGCAGTTTCAGAGTTTAGGTGTGATTAGCCTTGAGAGCCTCAGCAGGAAATGGGCCTCATCCTCGCCTGGAGGGGAGAACTCCGTCCTGGATTTTCTCCGAGTTGCGGCAGGTGCTCTCGACTTATGACAGGGCCCTCAGGGACGCCGTCTGGTGGCCTCAGAATATCGGCCCAGTCCCATGCGAGTTGCTGCGGGGGCCTCTCGGGATTCCTCTCCGTCGATGCTGGCGGCCTAGAACCTTGTGTGGAGTCTGGTCCCGAACCTGAGGATTCTTTCCAGTGCTTACATGGATCTTGTGGTACTTCTGAGTCTCCCCAGGGTGAGTCAGTCCTCGTCTCGAGTGCATGCACGTGCGCTTTCCTCCGAGCATGCAGCAGTGTTCAGCTTCCCTTCGCGTGGATTCAAGGGATCTGGGCTTTCCCCTCCCGGCTTTCCGAGAGGCTTTTCCCACAGGGCTTGTCCCACGCCGCAGCCCCGTCGGTCGTGAGTCGATCCTCGGCTTTGAAAGTCGAGGCTGTGCAGGGAAAACAGGTTTCCCTGGAATGGACTGGACATCTGGGCTGCTGGGAATGTGGCACGACCGCTGGAGTTCCTCGCGCCTTTCCTGTGGAGAGCGCCTCCTCTTGAGATGAACGGGAATCGCCGGAATTTCTTTCCCGACCACGCAAGGAAAGGATACCCTCCTCTCGAGCTAGGAGGCGGAAACGGGGCCTTCTGGATGGATGGCGGGAACCTCGTGCTTCCTCTCATGGAGAACGGGTATGTCGGGGATATTCTTGCAGTTGCAGCAAGGTGTGAAGGACCTTTTGGACGTTCCAGAGTTAGAGTGTGAAGCTTGAGCCACGCATCCGCGGAAATGGGCCTCATTTCGCCTGGAGGGGAGAACCTCCTGGATTTTCTCGATTTGGCAGGTGCTCTCGACTTAGCGACGGGACCTCAGGGACCCTCTCTGGTGGCCTCAGGTAAGAGCAGTCCCCATGCGAGTTGCTGGGGCCTCTCGGAATTCCCTCTCCGCCTCTTGCTGGGGCCTAAGACTCTTGTGGTCAGTCCGTCAGGAACCTGAGGATTCATCCTCCTAGTGCGACATGGATCTTCGGGTACTCTCTGGAGTCCCCCAGGTGGAGTCATCTCGTTGCAGAGGCGGGCATGCACGTGTCGCTTTTCTTCCCCGACGCTGTAGCAGGCTAGTGTCACGCTTCCTGTGCGGGATCAAAAGGCGTGCTATCGCAGGCCCTTTCCCTCCGAGT
>NW_017206816.1:0-4709 GCF_001704415.2 Capra hircus | reverse complement strand
TGCCAGGAACTCTGCCAGATCGGGCCTCTGAACAGAGCTAGAGATCTGCCGTACTGGAGTCGCACTTAGCTTCGTGTAAGCAGGGATTTCAGCTTGACGGGGACTTGCTGCCTCCTCTTCCCCGAGGAGGCTCGCTTCCTGCTGGCTGTGCACTCGCCTACTATCAGGCGGGGGCGCAGGGCTCCTCCAGCAGGTCTTGCCTCAGGGGCTGCTTTCCCCTGAGTTGGGGCTGTGGGCAGGAACCCAGACACGCAGGATCAGGCCCCAAACACCTGCACATGTCTCTCTGGGGAGGAGAGTGCTAGGGAACCTACGTCTGTCATACACTTTTCTGGGCACCCAAGGAATCAGCCTCCGTGTGTGCGGGGCTGAAAACCAGCCAGGGGACCTGGGAGCCTGGTGCTCTCCGTGTGGCGCTGAATCTGGGCGGCCAAGCAACCGCTGGAGGAGCCCTGCAGTTGCCTTCCCTTCCCTCTGACAGAATTCTCACTGCTGGAGCCTTGGCAGTGTGCAAAACCCACCAGCCCCTAAGCTCTCCTTAAGGAGGACTGGGACCTAAGGTGCAAAGGCAAGGCAGGATTGGAGCTGAGGCCAAGAAAGGCGCCAGTGGCGACTCCCAGGCTCCTGCTGCCTGCTCCTTCCTGGAGAGGCAGCCTAAAAGCAAGGCAAGTCTGGGCCAAGGCTAGCCCCGGCAGAGCAGCCTCGCGCCAGGAACTCTGCCAGATCGGGGCTCTGAGCAGAGCTAGAGCTCTGCCGTACTGGAGGCCCACTTAGCTCCGTGCAAGCAGGGCTTTCAACTTGACGGGGGCTGGGCTGCCTCCTCTTCCCCCGAGGAGGCTCGCTTCCCTGCTGGCTGTGCACTCGCCTATCAGGCGGGGGCGCAGGTCTCCTCCAGCAGGTCTTGCCTCAGGGGCTGCTTCCCCTGAGTTGGGGCTGTGGGCAGGAACCCAGACACGCAGGATCAGGCCCCAAACACCTGCACATGTCTCTGCTGGGGAGGAGAGTGCTAGGGAACCTACGTCTGTCATACACTTTCTGGGCACCCAAGGAATCAGCCTCCGTGTGTGCGGGGCTGAAAACCCCAGCCAGGGGCCCTGGGAGCCTGGTGCTCTCGGTGCGGCGCTGATTCTAGGTGGCCTAGAAACCGCTGGAGGAGCCCTGCAGTTGCCCTTCCCTTCCCTCTGACAGAGCTCTCACTGCTGAAGCCCTTGGCAGTGTGCAACCCACCACCCCCTAAGCCCTCCCCAACGACGCCTGGCACCTATGTGCAAAGGCAAGGCAGGATTGGAGCTGAGGCAAGGAAGGCACCAGTGGCGTCTCCCAGGCTCGCTCAGACAGCTCCTTCCTGGGGAGGGAGCCTAAAAGCAAGGCAAGTCTGGGCAAGGCGAGCCCCCGGCCGAGCAGCCTCGCGCCAGAAACTCTGCCAGATCGGGGCTCTGAGCAGAGCTAGAGCTCTGCCGTACTGGAGGCCCACTTAGCTCCGTGCAAGCAGGGCTTTCCTCTTGACTGGGCTCGGCTGCCTCCTCTTCTCCCGAGGAGGCTCGCTACACTGCTGGCTGTGCTCTCGCCTATCAGGCGGGCGCGCAGGGCTCCTCCACCAGGTCTTGCCTCAGGGGCTGCTTCCCCTGAGTTGAGGCTGTGGGCGGGAACCCAGACACGCAGGATCAAGGCCCCAACCACCTGCACATGTCTCTGCTGGGGAGGAGAGTGCTAGGGAACCTACGTCTCTCACACACTTTCTAGGCACCCACGGAGTCAGCCTCTGGGAGTGTGGGGATGCAAAACCCAGCCAGGGGCCCTTGGAACCTGGTGCTCTCCGTGCGGAGCTTTGTCTGGGCGGCCAAGGAACCGCTGAAGGAGCCTGCTGTTGCCCTTCGCTTCCCTGACTGACAGAGCTTTCACTGCTGGAGCCCTTGGCAGTGTGCAACCCACCAGCCCCTAAGCCCTCCTCAAGGACGCTTGGGACCTAAGTGCAAAGGCAAGGCAGGGGTAGAGCTGAAGCCAGGAAGGCGCCAGTGGCGTTTCCGAGCCTCACACAGCCTGCTCCTTCCTGGGGAGGGAGCCTTAAAAGCAAGGGCAAGTCTGCGCAAGGGCTCGCCTATGGCCAGAGCATCTTGGTGCCAGGAACTCTGCCAGATCGGGCCTCTGAACAGAGCTAGAGATCTGCCGTACTGGAGTCGCACTTAGCTTCGTGTAAGCAGGGATTTCAGCTTGACGGGGACTTGCTGCCTCCTCTTCCCCGAGGAGGCTCGCTTCCCTGCTGGCTGTGCACTCGCCTATCAGGCGGGGGCGCAGGGCTCCTCCAGCAGGTCTTGCCTCAGGGGCTGCTTCCCCTGAGTTGGGGCTGTGGGCAGGAACCCAGACACGCAGGATCAGGCCCAAACACCTGCACATGTCTCTGCTGGGGAGGAGAGTGCTAGGGAACCTACGTCTGTCATACACTTTCTGGGCACCCAAGGAATCAGCCTCCGTGTGTGCGGGGCTGAAAACCCCCCCAGGGGCCCTGGGAGCCTGGTGCTCTCCGTGTGGCGCTGAATCTGGGCGGCCAAGCAACCGCTGGAGGAGCCCTGCAGTTGCCCTTCCTTCCCTCTGACAGAATTCTCACTGCTGGAGCCCTTGGCAGTGTGCAACCCACCAGCCCCTAAGCTCTCCTTAAGGAGGACTGGGACCTAAGTGCAAAGGCAAGGCAGGATTGGAGCTGAGGCAAGAAAGGCGCCAGTGGCGACTCCCAGGCTCCTGCTGCCTGCTCCTTCCTGGAGAGGCAGCCTAAAAGCAAGGCAAGTCTGGGCAAGGCTAGCCCCGGCAGAGCAGCCTCGCGCCAGGAACTCTGCCAGATCGGGGCTCTGAGCAGAGCTAGAGCTCTGCCGTACTGGAGGCGCACTTAGCTCCGTGCAAGCAGGGCTTTCAACTTGACGGGGCTGGCTGCCTCCTCTTCCCCCGAGGAGGCTCGCTTCCCTGCTGGCTGTGCACTCGCCTATCAGGCGGGGGCGCAGGGCTCCTCCAGCAGGTCTTGCCTCAGGGGCTGCTTCCCCTGAGTTGGGGCTGTGGGCAGGAACCCAGACACGCAGGATCAGGCCCCAACCACCTGCACATGTCTCTGCTGGGGAGGAGAGTGCTAGGGAACCTACGTCTGTCATACACTTTCTGGGCACCCAAGGAATCAGCCTCCGTGTGTGGGGCTGAAACCCCAGCCAGGGGCCCTGGGAGCCTGGTGCTCTCGGTGCGGCGCTGATTCTAGGCGGCCTAGAAACCGCTGGAGGAGCCCTGCAGTTGCCCTTCCCTTCCCTCTGACAGAGCTCTCACTGCTGAAGCCCTTGGCAGTGTGCAACCCACCACCCCTAAGCCCTCCCCAACGACGCCTGGCACCTATGTGCAAAGGCAAGGCAGGATTGGAGCTGAGGCAAGGAAGGCACCAGTGGCGTCTCCCAGGCTCGCTCAGACAGCTCCTTCCTGGGGAGGGAGCCTAAAAGCAAGGCAAGTCTGGGCAAGGCGAGCCCCGGCCGAGCAGCCTCGCGCCAGAAACTCTGCCAGATCGGGCTCTGAGCAGAGCTAGAGCTCTGCCGTACTGGAGGCCCACTTAGCTCCGTGCAAGCAGGGCTTTCCTCTTGACTGGGCTCGGCTGCCTCCTCTTCTCCCGAGGAGGCTCGCTACACTGCTGGCTGTGCTCTCGCCTATCAGGCGGGCGCGCAGGGCTCCTCCAGCAGGTCTTGCCTCAGGGGCTGCTTCCCCTGAGTTGAGGCTGTGGCGGGAACCCAGACACGCAGGATAAGGCCCCAACCACCTGCACATGTCTCTGCTGGGGAGGAGAGTGCTAGGGAACCTACGTCTCTCACACACTTTCTAGGCACCACGGAGTCAGCCTCTGGAGTGTGGGGATGCAAAACCCAGCCAGGGGCCCTTGGAACCTGGTGCTCTCCGTGCGGAGCTTTGTCTGGGCGGCCAAGGAACCGCTGAAGGAGCCCTGCTGTTGCCCTTCGCTTCCCTCTGACAGAGCTTTCACTGCTGGAGCCCTTGGCAGTGTGCAACCCACCAGCCCTAAGCCCTCCTCAAGGACGCTTGGGACCTAAGTGCAAAGGCAAGGCAGGGGTAGAGCTGAAGCCAGGAAGGCGCCAGTGGCGTTTCCGAGCCTCACACAGCCTGCTCCTTCCTGGGGAGGGAGCCTTAAAGCAAGGCAAGTCTGCGCAAGGCTCGCCTATGGCAGAGCATCTTGGTGCCAGGAACTCTGCCAGATCGGCCTCTGAACAGAGCTAGAGATCTGCCGTACTGGAGTCGCACTTAGCTTCGTGTAAGCAGGGATTTCAGCTTGACGGGGACTTGCTGCCTCCTCTTCCCCCGAGGAGGCTCGCTTCCCTGCTGGCTGTGCACTCGCCTATCAGGCGGGGCGCAGGGCTCCTCCAGCAGGTCTTGCCTCAGGGGCTGCTTCCCCTGAGTTGGGGCTGTGGGCAGGAACCCAGACACGCAGGATCAGGCCCCAAACACCTGCACATGTCTCTGCTGGGGAGGAGAGTGCTAGGGAACCTACGTCTGTCATACACTTTCTGGGCACCCAAGGAATCAGCCTCCGTGTGTGCGGGGCTGAAAACCCCAGCCAGGGGCCTGGGAGCCTGGTGTCTCCGTGTGGCGCTGAATCTGGGGCGGCCAAGCAACCGCTGGAGGAGCCCTGCAGTTGCCCTCCCTTCCCTCTGACAGAATTCTCACTGCTGGAAGCC
>NW_017206815.1:0-4710 GCF_001704415.2 Capra hircus | reverse complement strand
CTCAGGGACCCGCTCTGGTGGCCTCAGGAAAGGGCCAGTCCCCATGCGAGGTGCGCGGGGGCCACTCGGGATTCCACTCCCGTCGATTCCGGGGCCTAAGATCTTGTGTGGAGTCAGTGCCGGAACCTGAGGATTCCTCTCCAGTGCTGACATGGATCTTGGGGTACTTCTGGAGTCTCCCCAGGGGAGTCAGTCCTCGTCTCGAGTGGGGGCATGCACGTGCGCTTTCCTTCCGAGCTGTAGCAGCAGTGTCACATTTCCCTTCGCGTGGACCAAGGGATCTGTGGACTTGCCTCGAGGCTTTCCCACGAGGCTTTCCCAGGAGGCTTTCCCACGAGGCTTTCCCACAGGGCTGTCCCACGTGCCACCGTGGTGTGAGTCGATCCTCAGCTAGAAAGTCGTGGGAGTGCAGGGAAAACAGGTTACCCTGGAATGGAGTGAGACATCTGGGGGCTCTGGGAATGGTGGCACGACCCTGGATTTCCTCTCGCCTTTCCTGTGCAGAGCGCCTCCTCTTGAGATACGACGGGAACGCCGGGAATTCTCTCCCACCACGCATGGAAAGGATCCCTCCTTTGGAGCTATGAGGCAGAAATGGGGCTCCTCTGGATGTGGGTGGGACTCTCGAGCTTCCTCTCGAGTGAGACGAGTATGTCGGGGGAACTTCTTGAGTTTCAGCAAGTGTGTGAAGGACCCTTTGTAAGTTCCAGAGGTTAGGTGTGATTAGCCTCGAGACGCCTCAGCGGAAATGGGCCTCATCTCGCCTGGAGGGGAGAACCTCCTGGATTTTCTCGAGTTGCGTCAGGTGCTCTCGACTTACGACGGGGACCTCAGGGACCCGCTCTGGTGGACTCAGGCAAGGCCAGTCCCATGTGCGTTGTTCAGGGGCCTCTCGGGATTCCTGTCTCGTTGATGCCGGGGCCTAAGACCTTGTGTGGAGTCGGTGCCGGAACCTGAGGATTCCTCTTCAGTGCTGACATGGAGCTTGGGGTACTTCTGGGAGTCTCCCCAGGGGAGTCAGTCCTCGTCTCGAGTAGGGCCATGCACGTGCGCTTTCCTCCCGAGCTGTAGCAGCAGTGTCGCGTTCCCTTCGCGTGGATCAAGGGATCTGTGGCTTTCCCTCGTGTCTTTCCCACAAGGCTTTCCCCCGAGGCTTTCCCACAGGGCTGTCCCACGTGCCACCTTTGTGTGAGTCGATCCTCGGCTTGAAAGTCCAGGCAGTGCAGGGAAAACAGGTTTCCCTGGAATGGACTGAGACATCTGGGGGCCTCTGGGAAAGGTGGCACGACCCTGGAGTTCCTCTCGCCTTTCCTGTGAAGGGCGCCTCCTCTTCAGATGCGACGGGAACGCCGGGAATTCTTTCCCCAACACGCAGGGAAAGCATCCCTCCTCTCGAGCTAGGAGGCCGGAAACGGGCTCCTCTGGATGTGGGCGGGACTCTCGTGCTTCCTCTCAAGTGGAGACGGGTATGTCGGGGAACTTCTTGAGTTGCAGCAAGGGTGTGAAGGACCCTTTGGAAGTTCCAGAGGTTAGGGTGTGATTAGCCTCGAGACGCCTCAGCGGAAATGGGCCTCATCTCGCCTGGAAGGGAGAACCTCCTGGATTTTCTCGAGTTGTGGCAGGTGCTCTCGACTTTCCGACGGGGACCTCAGGGACCCGCTCTGGTGGCCTCAGGAAAGGCCAGTCCCATTGCGAGTTGCTCTGGGCCTCTCGGGGATTCCTCTCCCGTCGATGCCGGGGGCCTAAGTCCTTGTGTGGAGTCGGGGCAGGAACCTGAGGATACCACTCCAGTGCTGACATCGATCTTGGGGTACTTCTGGAGTCTCCCCAGGGGCGTCAGTCCTAATTTCGAGTGGGGGCATGCACGTGCGCTTTCCTCCCGAGCTAAAGCAGCAGTGTCACGCTTCCCTTCGCGTGGATAAAGGGATCTGTGGCTTTCCCTCGACGCTTTCCTACGAGGCTTTCCAACGAGGCTTTCCCACAGGGCTGTCCCACGTGCCACCGTGGTGTGAGTCGATCCTCGGCTTGAAAGTCGAGGCAGTGCAGGGGAAAACAGGTTTCCCTGGAATGGACAGAGACATCTTGGGCTCTCTGGGAATAGTGGGACGACCGTATAGTTCCTCTCGCCTTTCCTGTGGAGAGCGCCTCCTCTTGAGATGCGTCTGGAACGCCGGAAATTCTTTCCCGACCACACAGGGAAAGGATCCCTCCCTCTCGAGCTAGGAGGCGGAAACGGGGCTCCTCTGGATGTGGGCGGGACTCTCGTGCTTCCTCTCGAGTGGAGACGGGTATGTCGGGGAACTTCTTGAGTTGCAGCAATGGTGTGAAGGACCCTTTGGAAGTTCCAGAGGTTAGGGTGTGATAAGCCTCGAGACGCCTCAGCAGAATTGGGCCTCATCTTGCCTGGAGGGGAGAACCTCCGGGATTTTCTCGTGTTGGGGCAGCTTTTCTCGACTTACGACGGGGACCTCAGGGACCCGCTCTGGTGGCCTCAGTAAAAGGCCAGTCCCGTTGCAAGTTGCTCTGGGGCCTCTCGGGATTCCTCTCCCTTTGATGCCGGGGCCTAAGTCCTTGTGTGGAGTCGGTGCAGGAATCTGAGGATTCCTCTCCAGTGCTGACATGGTCTTGTGGTACTTCTCGAGTCTCCCCAGGGGAGTCAGTCCTCGTCTCGAGTCGGGGCATGCACGTTCGCTTTCCTCCCTAGCTCTAGCAGCAGTGTCATGCTACCCGCCGAGTGGATAAAGGGATCAGTGGCTTTCCCTCGAGGCTTTTCCACAGGGCTGTCCCTCGTGCCACCGTGGTGTGAGTCGATCCTCGGCTTGAAAGTCGAGGCAGTGCACGGAAAACAGGTTTCCATGGAATGGACTGAGACATCTTGGGCACTCTGGGAATGGTGGGACTACCGTAGAGTTCCTCTCGCCTTTCCTGTGGAGATCGCCTCCTCTTGAGATGCGTCGGGAACGCCGGGAATTCTTTCCCGACCACGCAGGGAAAGGATCCCTCCTCTCGAGCTAGGAGGCGGAAACGGGTCTCCTCTGGATGTGGGCGGGACTCTCGTGCTTCCTCTCGAGTGGAGATGGGTATGTGGGGGAACTTCTTGAGTTGCAGCAAGGGTGTGAAGGACCCTTTGTAAGTTCCAGAGGTTAGGTGTGATTAGCCTCGAGACGCTTCAGCGGAAATGGGCCTCATCTCGCCTGGAGGGGAGAACCTCCTGGATTTTCTCGAATTGCGGCAGGTGCTTTCGACTTACGACGGGGACCTCAGCCAACCGCTTCCGGTGGCCTCAGGAAAGGCCAGTCCCCATGCGAGTTGCTCGGGGCCTCTCGGGATTCCTCTCCCGTCGATGCCAGGGCCTAAGACCTTGTGTGTAGTTGATGCCCCTACCTGAGGATTCCTCTCCAGTGCTGACATGGATCTTGGGGTACTTCGGGAGTCTCCCCAGCGGAGTCAGTCCTCGTCTCGAGTGGGGGGCATGCTCGTGCGCTTTCCTCCCGATCTGTAGCAGCAGTGTCACGCTTCCCTTCGCGTGGATCAAGAAATCTGTGGCTTTCCCTCGAGGCTTTCCCACGAGGGCTTTCCCACGAGGCTTTCCCACAGGGCTGTCCCACGTGCCACGCGGTGTGAGTCGATCTTCGGCTTGAACGTCGAGGCAGTGCAGGGAAATCAGGTTTTCCCTGGAATGGACTGACACATCTGGGGGACTCTGGAATGGTGGCACGACCCTGGGGTTCCTCTCGGCTTTCCTGTGGAGAGCGCCTCCTCTTGAGATGCAACGGGAACACCGGGAATTCTTTCCCGACCACACAGGGAAAGGATTCCTGCTCTCGAGCTTGGAGGAGGAAATGGGGCTCCTCTGGATGTGGTCGGGACTCTCATGCTTCCTTTCGAGAGGGATTTCTCCTGGGGTGATGCCCATGGCCACGTGATTTCCTCCGTGGGGGCCCACGTGATGCCCCTGGGGGCCCACGTGATTTCCCCTCTGGCCCAACGTGATTGCCCATGGGGCCCACGTGATTTCTCCTGGGGGCCCACGTGATTTCCCTGGAGCCCACATGATTGCCCCTGGGGCCCACGTGATTTCCCTAGGGGCCACGTGATTTCCACGGGGCCGGCCCACGTGATTCCCCTGGGCCCACCGTTGATTGCCTGGTGGCCCACGTGATTGCCCCTGGGGCCCACGGATTTCCACGGGGCCACGTGATTCCCCCTGGGGACCACGTGATTTCCACGGGGGGCCACGTGATTGCCCTGAGCCCACGTGATTACCACGCGGGGCCCACGTGATTGCCCTGGGGTCCACGTGATTTCCACGGGGACCCACGTGATTGCTCCTGACGGTCCACGTGATTGCTCCTGGGGGGCCCACGTGATTCCCCCTGGGCCCACGTGATTTCTCTTGGGGGCCCACGTTATTGCCCCTGGGGGCCCCGTATTTCCACGGGGGCCCACGTGATTGCCCCTGGGGGCCACGTGATTTCCCCAGGGGGCACACATGATTGTCCCTGGGGGCCCACTGATTTCCCTGGGGGCCCACGCTTGAAATTTCCCCTGGGGCCAACGTGATTTCCCCTGGGGGCCACGTGATTTCGCCTGCCCCTGCACGCTGAGGCCCCCGAGATTGCCCTGAGGGGCCCACGTGATTTCCACAGGGCACATGAATTGCCCCTGGCGGACCACGTGATTTCCCCTGGGGGACCACATCTCTCTCTT
>NW_017206814.1:0-4710 GCF_001704415.2 Capra hircus | reverse complement strand
AGAAGAATTCCCCCCATTTTCCGTCGCATCTCAAGAGGAGGCACTCTCCACAGGAAAGGCGAGAGGAACTCCAGGGTCGTGCCACCATTCCAGAGTCCCCAGATGTCTCAGTCCATTCCAGGGAAACCTGTTTTCCCTGCACTGCCGTCGACTTTCAAGCCGACGATCGACTCACACCACGGTGGCACGTGGGGCAGCCTTGTGGGAAAGCCTCGTGGGAAAGCACCGTGGGAAAAGCCTCGAGGGGAAAGCCACAGATCCCTTGATCCACGCGAAGGGAAGCATGACACTGCTACTACAGCTCGGAAGGAAAGCGCACGTGCATGCCCCCACTCGAGAGGAGGACTGACTCTACTGGGAGACTCCAGAAGTCCCCCAGATCCACGTCAGCACTGGAGAGGAATACTCAGGTTCCGGCACCGGCTCCACACAAGATCTTAGGCCCCGGCATCGACGGGAGAGGAATCCCGAGAGGCCCCCGAACAACTCGCATGGGGACTGGCCTTTCCAGAGCCCACCAGAGTGGGTCCCTGAGGTCCCCGTCGTAAGTCGAGAGCACCTGCCGCAACTCGAGAACATCCAGGAGGTTCTCCCCTCCAGGCGAGATGAGTGCCATTTCCGCTGAGGCATCTCGAGGCTAATCACACCTAACCTCTGGAGCTCCAAAGCGACTTCACACCCTTGCTGCAACTCAAGAAGATCCCCGACATACCCGTCTACACTCGAAAGGAAGCACGAGAGTCCCGCCCACATCCAGAGGAGCCCCCGTTTCCGCCTCCTAGCTCGAGAGGAGGGATCCTTTCCCTGCGTGGTCGGAAACAATTCCTGGCGTTTCCATCGCATCTCAAGAGGAGGCGCTCTCCACAGGAAAGGCGAGAGGAACTCCAGGGTCGTTCCACATTCCCAGAGTCCCCAGGATGTCTCAGTCCATTCGAGGGAAACCTGCTTTCCCTGCACTGCCTCGACTTTCAAGCGAAGATCGACTCACACCACGGTGGCACGTGGGACAGCCCTGTGGGAAAGCCTCGTTGGAAAGCCTCGAGGGAAAGCCACAGATCCCTTGATCCACGCGAAGGGAAGCGTGACTCTGCTGCTACAGCTCGAGGGGAAAGCGCATGTGCATGCCCCACTCGAGACGAGGACTGACTCCACTGGGGAGACTACAGAAGAACCCAAGATCCATGTCAGCACTGGAGAGGAATGCTAAGGTTCCGGCACCGACTCCACACAAGATCTTATGCCCCGGCATAGACGGGAGAGGAATCCCGAGAGGCCCCCGAGCAACTCGCATGGGGACTGGCCTTTCCTGAGGCCACCAGAGCGGGTCCCTGAGGTCCCCGTCGTAAGTCGAGAGCACCTGCCGCAACTCGAGAAAATCCAGGAGGTTCTCTCCTCCAGGCGAGATGAGGCCCATTTCCGCTGAGGCGTCTCGAGGCTAGTCACACCTAACCTCTGGAACTTCCAACGGGTCCTTCACACCCTTGCCGCAACTCAAGAAGTTCCCCGACATACCCGTCTCCACTCGAGACGAAGCATGAGAGTCCCGCGCCACATCCAGAGGAGCCCCGTTTCCGCCTCCTAGCTCGAGAGGAGGGATCATTTCCCTGCGTGGTCGGGAAAGAATTCCGGCGTTCCCGTCGCATCTCAAGAGGAGGCGCTCACCACAGGAAAGGCGAGAGGAACTCCAGGGTCATGCCACCATTCCCAGAGTCCCCCAGATGTCTGTCGATTCCAGGAAAACCTATTTTCCCTGCACTGCGTCGACTTTCAAGTCGAGGATCGACTCACACCACGGTGGCACGTGGGACTGCCCTGTGGGAAAGCCTCGTGGGAAAGCCTCCTCCTCGTGGGAAAGCCTCGAGGGAAATCCACAGATCCCTTGATCCACTTGAAGGGAAGCGCGACACCGCTGCTACAGCTCGGGAGGAAAGCGCACGTGCATGCCCCCACTCGAGACGAGGACTGACTCCCTGGGGAGACTCCAGAAGTACCCCAAGATCCATGTCAGCACTGGAGAGAAATCCTCAGGTTCTGGAACTGACTCCACACAAGGTCTTAGGCCCCAGTATCGATGGGAGAGGAATTCCGAGAGGCCCCGAGCAACTCGCATGGGGAATGGCCTTTCCTGAGGCCACCAGAGCGGATTCCTGAGGTCCCCGTCGTAAGTCGAGAGCACCTGCCGCAACTCGAGAAAATCCAGGAGGTTCTCCCCCTCCAGGCGAGATGAGGCCCATTTCTGCTGAGGCGTCTCGAGGCTAGTCACACCTAACCTCTGGAACTTCCAACGGGTCCTTCACACCCTTACTGCAACTCAAGAAGTTCCCCGACATACCCGTCTCCACTCGAGATGAAGCACGAGAGTCCCGCCCACATCCAGAGGAGCCCCGTTTCCGCCTCCTAGCTCTATAGGAGGGTTCCTTTCCCTGCGTGGTCGGGAAAGAATTCCCGGCCCTCCCGTCGCATTCCAAGAGGAGGCGCTCTCCACAGGAAAGGCGAGAGGAACTCCAGGGTCATGCCACCATTCCCAGAGTCCCCCAGATGTCTCTGTCGATTCCAGGAAAACCTGTTTTCCCTGCACTGCGTCGACTTTTAAGCCGAGGATCGACTCACAACACGGTGACACGTGGGACAGCCCTGTGGGAAAGCCTCGTGGGAAAGCCTCGTGGGAAAGCCTCGAGGGAAAGCCACAGATCCCTTGATCCACGCGAAGGGAAGCATGACACTGCTGCTACAGCTCGGAAGGAAAGCGCACGTGCATGCCCCCACTCGAGAGGAGGACTGACTCTACTGGGGAGACTCCAGAAGTCCCCCAGATCCACGTCAGCACTGGAGAGGAATACTCAGGTTCCGGCACCGGCTCCACACAAGATCTTAGGCCCCGGCATCGACGGGAGAGGAATCCCGAGAGGCCCCCGAACAACTCGCATGGGGACTGGCCTTTCCAGAGCCCACCAAAGTGGGTCCCTGAGGTCCACGTCGTAAGTCGAGAGCACCTGCCACAACTCGAGAACATCCAGGAGGTTCTCCCCTCCAGGCGAGATGAGTGCCATTTCCGCTGAGGCATCTCGAGGCTAATCACACCTAACCTCTGGAGCTCCCAAAGCGACTTCACACCCTTGCTGCAACTCAAGAAGATCCCCGACATACCCATCTCGACTCGAGAGGAAGCACGAGAGTCCGCCCACATCCAGAGGAGCCCCGTTTCCCTCCTAGCTCGAGAGGAGGGATCCTTTCCCGCGTTGTCGGGAAAGAATTCCTGGCGTTTCCGTCGCATCTCAAGAGGAGGCGCTCTCCAGGAAAGGCGAGAGGAACTCCAGGGTCGTTCCACATTCCCAGAGTCCCCAGGATGTCTCAGTCCATTCCAGGGAAACCTGCTTTCCTGCACTGCCTCGACTTTCAAGCGAAGATCGACTCACACCACGGTGGCACGTGGGACAGCCTGTGGGAAAGCCTCGTTGGAAAGCCTCGAGGGAAAGCCACAGATCCCTTGATCCCACGCGAAGGGAAGCGTGACACTGCTGCTGCTACAGCTCGAGGGGAAAGCGCATGTGCATGCCCCCACTCGAGACGAGGACTGACTCCACTGGGGAGACTACAGAAGAACCCAAGATCCATGTCAGCACTGGAGAGGAATGCTAAGGTTCCAGCACCGACTCCATACAAGATCTTATGCCCCATAGACGGGAGAGGAATCCGAGAGGCCCCCGAGCAACTC
The DNA here is from genome assembly GCF_001704415.2 of Capra hircus. NCBI lineage: Eukaryota > Metazoa > Chordata > Mammalia > Artiodactyla > Bovidae > Capra > Capra hircus. The sequence goes on along the minus strand of NW_017206814.1, from coordinate 995 downwards.
GCTTGGGGACTGGCCTTTCCTGAGGCCACCAGAGCGGGTCCCTGAGGTCCCCGTAGTAAGTCGAGAGCACCTGCTGCAACTCGAGAAAATCCAGGAGGTTCTCCCCTCCAGGCGAGATGAGGCCCATTTCCGCTGAGGCATCTCGAGGCTAATCACACCTAACCTCTGGAACTTCCAAAGGGTTCTTCACACCCTTGCTGCAACTCAAGAAGTTCACCGACATACCCGTCTCCACTCGAGACGAAGCACGAGAGTCCCGCCCACATCCAGAGGAGCCCCGTTTCCGCCTCCTAGCTATAGAGGAGGGATCCTTTCCCTGCGTGGTCGGGAAAGAATTCCCGGCCCTCCGTCGCATTCCAAGAGGAGGCGCTCTCCACAGGAAAGGCGAGAGGAACTCCAGGGTCATGCCACCATTCCGCAGAGTCCCCAGATGTCTCTGTCGATTCCAGGGAAACCTGTTTTCCCTGCACTGCGTCGACTTTTAAGCCGAGATCGACTCACAACACGGTGACACTGGGACAGCCTCTGTGGGAAAGCCTCGTGGGAAAGCCGTGGGAAAGCCTCGAGGGAAAGCCACAGATCCCTTGATCCACGCGAAGGGAAGCATGACACTGCTGCTACAGCTCGAAGGAAAGCGCACGTGCATGCCCCCACTCGAGAGGAGGACTGACTCTACTGGGGAGACTCCAGAAGTCCCCCCAGATCCACGTCAGCACTGGAGAGGAATACTCAGGTTCCCGGCACCGGCTCCAACACAAGATCTTAGGCCCCGGCATCGACGGGAGAGGAATCCGAGAGGCCCCCGAACAACTCGCATGGGGACTGGCCTTCCAGAGCCCACCAGAGTGGGTCCCTGAGGTCCCCGTCGTAAGTCGAGAGCACCTGCCGCAACTCGAGAACATCCAGGAGGTTCCTCCCCTCCAGGCGAGATGAGTGCCATTTCCGCTGAGGCATCTCGAGGCTATCAACACTAACCTCTGGAGCTCCCAAAGCGA
>NW_017206813.1:0-4711 GCF_001704415.2 Capra hircus | reverse complement strand
CCGTCCCCGTAAAACGCAGGGACTGGCCTTTCCTGAGGCCACAAGAGGGTCCTGAGGTCCCCGTCGTAAGTCGAGAGCACCTGAGACTCGAGAAATCCAGGAGTTCTCCCCCCAGGCTGATGAGGCCCATTTGGAGGCGTCTCGAGGTAATCACACTTAACCTCTGGAACATCCAAAGGGTCCTTCACACCCTTGCTGCAATAGAATTCCCCGACTACTCGTCTCCACTCGAGAGGAAGCAGAGAGTTCCGCCCACATCCAGAGGAGACCCCGTTTCCCCTCCTAGCTCGAGAGGAGGGATCCTTTCCCTGCGTGGTCGGGAAAGAATTCCCGGCATTCCCGTCGCATCTCAAGAGGAGGCGCTCTCCACAGGAAAGGCGAGAGGAACTCCAGGTCGTGCCTCCTTTCCCAGAGTCCCCCAGATTCTCAGTCCATTCCAGGGGAACCTGTTTTCCCTGCACTGCCTCTAATTTCAAGTCGAGGATCGACTCACACACACGGTACATGGGACAGCCCTGTGGGAAAGCCTCGTGGAAAGCCCCGTGGAAAGCCTCGAGGTAAAGCCAAAGATCTCTTGATCCACGCGAAGGGAAGGGTGACACTGCTGCTACAGCTCGGGAGGAAAGAGCACCTGCATGCCCACACTCGAGACGAGGACGAACTCCCTGGGAGACTCCAGAAGTACCCCAAGATCCATGTCAGCACTGGAGAGGAATCCTCAGGTTCCTGCACCGACTCCAAACAAGGTCTTAGGCCCCGGCATCGAAGGGAGAGGAATCCCAAGAGGCCCCGAGCAACTCGCATGGGGACTGGCCTTTCCTGAGGCCACCAGAACGGGTCCCTGAGGTCCCCGTCGTAAGCCGAGAGCACCTGCCGCAACTCGAGAAAATCCAGGAGGTTCTCCCCTCCAGGCGAGATGAGGCCCATTTCCGCTGAGGCGTCTCGATGCTATTCACACCTAAACTCTGGAACTTCCAAAAGGGTCCTTCACACCCTTGCTGCAACTCAGGAATTTCGCGACACTTCACTCGAGAGAAGCACGAGAGTCCCGCCACATCCAGAGGAGCCACGTTTCCGCCTCCTAGCTCGAGAGAGGAAGGATCCTTTCCCTGCGTGCTCGGGAAAGAATTCCTGCGTTCCCGTCGCAACTCAAGAGGAGGCGCTCTCCGCAGGAAAGACGATAACTCCAGGATCGTGCCACCACTCCAGAGGAGATTTCAGTCCATTCCAGGGCTTTCCCTGCACTTCTCCTTTCGACTCACACCACGGTGGCACGTGGTACAGCCCTGTGGGAAAGCCTCGTGGAAAGCCTCCTGGGAAAGCCTCGTGGGAAAGCCACAGATCCCTTGATCCACGCGAAGGGAAGCGTGACACTGCTGCTACAGCTCGGGAGGAAAGCGCACATGCATGCCCCCACTCGAGACGAGGACTGACTCCCCTGGGGAGACTCCAGAAGTACCCCAAGATCCATGTCAGCACTGGAGAGGAATCCTCAGGTTTCGGCACTGACTCCACACAAGGTCTTAGGCCCCAGCATCGAAGGGAGAGGAATCCCGAGAGGCCCCCCGAGCAACTCGCATGGGGACTGTCCTTTCCTGAGGCCACCAGAGCGGGACCTTGAAGTCCCCGTCGTAAGTCGAGAGCACCTGTCCCAACTCGAGAAATACAGGAGGTTCTCCCCTCCAGGCGAGATGAGGCGCATTTGTGCTGAGGCGTCTCAGGGTAATCAGACCTAACCTCTGCAACTTCCAAAGGGTCCTTCACAACCTTGCTGCAACTCAAGAGGTTGCCCGACATACCCGTCTCCACTCGAGAGGAAGCACGAGAGTCCCGTCCACATTCAGAGGAGCCCCGTTTGCGCCTCCTAGCTAGAGAGGAGGGATCCTTTCCCTGCGTGGTCGGGAAAGAATTCCGAGTGTTCCGTCGCATCTCAAGAGAAGGCGCTCTCCACAGGAATGGCGAGAGGAACTCCAGGATCGTGCCACCATTCCACAGTCCCCCAGATGTCTCAGTCCATTCCAGGGAAACCTGTTTTCCCTGCACTGACTCGACTTTCAGCCGAGGATCGACTCACACCACGGTGGCACGTGGGACAGCCCTGTGGGAAAGCCTCGTGGGAACGTCTCGTGGGAAAGCCTCGAGGGAAAGCCACAGATCCCTTGATCCACGTGAATGGAAGCGTCACACTGCTGGAACAGCCCGGGAGGAAAGCGCACTTGCATGCCCCCACTCGAAACGAGGACTGACTTCCCTGGGAGACTCCAGAAGTACCCCAAGGTCCATGTAAGCAATAGTGAGGAATCCTCAGGTTCTGGCACCGACTTCACACAAGGTCTTAGGCCCCGGCATCGACGGGAGAGGAATCCCGAGAGGCCCCCGAGCAACTCGCATGGGGACTGGCCTTTCCTGAGGCCACCAGAGCGGGTCCCTGAGGTCCCCGTCGTAAGTCAAGAGCACCTGCTGTACCTCGAGAAAATCCAGGAGGTTCTCCCCTCCAGGCGAGATGAGGCCCATTTCCGCTAATGCGTCACGAGGTTAATCACACCTAACCTCTGGAACTCCCAAAGGGTCCTTCACACTTTTGCTGCAACTTAAGAAGTTCCCCGACATACTCGTCTCCACTCCAGAGGAAGCACGAGAGTCCCGCCCACATCCAGAGGAGCCCGTTTCCATCTCATACCTCGAGAGGAGGGATACTTTCCCTGCGTGTTCGGGAAAGAATTCTCGTCGTTCCCGTCGCATCTCAAGAGGAGGCACTCTCCACAGGAAAGGCGAGAGGAACTCCAGGGTCGTGCCACCATTCCCACAGTCCCCCAGATGTCTCAGTCTATTCCAGGGAAACCTGTTTTCCCTGCACTGCCTCGACTTTCAAGCCGAGGATCGACTCACACCACGGTGGCACGTGGGACAGCCCTGTGGGAAAGCCTCCTGGGAAAGCCTCATGGGAAAGCCTCGAGTGAAAGTCACAGATCCCTTGATCCACGCGAAGGGAAGCGTGACACTGCTGCTACAGCTCGGGATGAAAGCGCCCGTGCATGCCCCCACTCGAGACGAGGACTGACTTCCATGGGGAGACTCCAGAAGTACACCAAGATCCATGTCGGCACTGGAGAGGAATCCTCAGGTTCGGGCACTGACTCCACACAAGGTCTTAGGACCCAGCATCGACGGGACTGGAGTCCCGAGAGGCCCGCGAGCAACTCGCAAGGGGACTGGCCTTTCCTGAGGCCACCGAGCGGGACTCTGAGGTCCCCGTCGTAAGTCGAGAGCACCTGCCGCAACTCGAGAAAATCCAGGAGGTTCTCCCCTCCAGGCGAGATGAGGCCCATTCGTGCTGAGGCGTCTCGAGGCTAATCAGACCTAACCTCTGGAACATACAAAGGGACCGTCACACCCTTGCTGCAACTCAAGAAGTTCCCCGACATACCCGTCTCCACTCGAGAGGAAGCACGAGCGTCCCGCCCACATCTAGAGGAGCCCCGTTTCCTCCTCCTTGCTCGAGAGGAGGGATCCTTTCCCTGAGTGTTCGGGAAAGAATTCCCGGCGTTCCCGTCACATCTCAAGAGGAGGCGCTCTCCACAGGAAAGGCGAGAGGAACTCCAGGGTCGTGCCACCATTCCCAGAGTCCCCCAGATGTCTCAGTCCTTTCCAGGGGAAACCTGTTTTCCTTGCACTGCCTTTTTCAAGCCGAGGATCGACTCACACCACGGTGGTACATGGGACAGCCCTGTGGGAAAGCCTCGTGGGAAAGCCCCGTGGGAAAGCCTCGAGGTAAAGCCAAAGATCTCTTGATCCACGCGAAGGGAAGGGTGACACTGCTGCTACAGCTCGGGAGGAAAGAGCACCTGCATGCCCCCACTCGAGACGAGGACGACTCCCCTGGGGAGACTCCAGAAGTACCCCAAGATCCATGTCAGCACTGGAGAGGAATCCTCAGGTTCCTGCACCGACTCCAAACAAGGTCTTAGCCCGGCATCGAAGGGAGAGGAATCCCAAGAGCCCCGAGCAACTCGCATGGGGACTGGCCTTTCCTGAGGCCACCAGAACGGGTCCCTGAGGTCCCCGTCGTAAGCCGAGAGCACCTGCCGCAACTCGAGAAAATCCAGGAGGTTCTCCCCTCCAGGCGAGATGAGGCCCATTTCCGCTGAGGCGTCTCGATGCTATTCACACCTAAACTCTGGAACTTCCAAAGGGTCCTTCACACCCTTGCTGCAACTCAGGAATTTCGGCGACATACCCGTCTTCACTCGAGAGGAAGCACGAGAGTCCCGCCCACATCCAGAGGAGCCACGTTCTCGCCTCCCCTCCGCTGAAATTCGGGAAAGAATTCCCTGCGTTCCCGTCGCAACTCAAGAGGAGGCGCTCTCCGCAGGAAAGACGAGAGTAACTCCAGGATCGTGCCACACTCCCAGAGGCCCAGATTTCTCAGTCCATTCCAGGGAAACCTGTTTTCCCTGCACTGCTCGACTTTCAAGCCGAGGATCGACTCACACCACGGTGGCACGTGGTACAGCCCTGTGGGAAAGCCTCGTGGGAAAGCCTCCTGGGAAAGCCTCGTGGGAAAGCCACAGATCCATTGATCCACGCGAAGGGAAGCGTGACACTGCTGCTACAGCTCGGGAGGAAAGCGCCACATGCATGCCCCCACTCGAGACGAGGACTGACTCCCCTGGGGAGACTCCAGAAGTACCCAAGATCCATGTCAGCACTG
>NW_017206812.1:0-4711 GCF_001704415.2 Capra hircus | reverse complement strand
CACCACTTCAGGGTCCCCCCCGAGAGGAACAGGCGCCCTGTGGCCCCTAGGTCGATATGCAGGTTAACACACAGGGTGTGTCCCCGTAGGAGACAAGAATTTTCCTGACAGACCTAGGCTCACTAGAGCTCTCCCTACAGGGCAAAAGGGGTAGAACAGACTGTGGATGTGACTCTGCCTTTCCCAGCGAGCATGGGGCCCTCCCTACGGCCCCGGGCTCCAAGGAAAATTGTCCCTGAAAAATGACCTCCAAGAAGCGCTTTTCCAGCAGGCTGGGATGCAGAGTTCACAGGATGCGGGAAAGTGATCGTCCTTCAGGGAAGAAGAGGCAGCCACCCAGTGGTGTTTGCAAGCCTGTATTTGGAAGAAACTGGTTAGCTTCTTCAAGGGGAGACCTCCAGGTCTGCTCAGAGGACCGAAATTCCAGAGGCAGCACCATGCATTCCCCTGTCCTTTCTGAGCCTTGGAAAAGACATTCCTAGCTTATAGCAGTATTGCTCATGAAGAAGCAGGATGCAGGAATGTGTCAGACATGACTGGGTGCCTTCCTGGGTTCAGCTCCGTGAGGGGCCTTTCCACTCAAAGTAGGTCCATGCTTCCTTGGGGAGGAAGTGGGGCCCGCTTGCCTCCAAATTGCCAAAGACTGGAACAAAGCTAGTTCTATCAGAGGTAAGAAAAGAGCAATTGGATGGATGTGGAAGCTGTTGCTGGCCGCACTGCTTCAGGCCCCCCACCCCTCCGCCCCCGAAGAAACAGGCGCCGCCCTGTGGCCCCTAGGTCCTGGATGCAGTTTCACACATAGAATGTGTCCCCATAGGAGCCAAGAATTTTCCTGACAGACCTAGGCTCACTAGAGCTCTCCTACAGAGCAAAGGGGATGGGACAGATGTGTGGCTGTGGCTCTGCCTTTCTCTGGGAGTGTGGAGCCGCCCTATGGCCCGGGCTCCAGGGGAAATTGCCCCTGAATAATGACCTCCAAGAAGCGCTTTTCCAACTGGCTGAGACGTGGAGTTCTCAGGATGCAGGGAAAGCGAGTGTCCTTCGGGGAAGCAAAGGCAGTCACCTGTTATCATGACTTACTAGAATAGTAGGTACCTTCTCCGGTTGGGCAGAGGCCTTCCCTACCTGATCTGAAAAAGAAAATGAAGTAGCTCGCTGATTTGAGAAATAAATTCCAGACTTGGGTTTCCAACCAGTATAGAATCCGACAATGGCCCTGTCTTTGTAGCCGCGTTAATTAACAGGTATGTGAAGCTCTAAATATCAGTGGAAATTACATACAGCATATAGGCCCCAGTGTTCTGGAATGGTGGAAAGAAACAACCAAACTCTTGAAGAGACACTTTCAAAATGGATCATAGAGACTGACTGTACATGGATGGGCTTGCTTCGGCAGACTTACTCATATTACGGGTTACCGCACGTTCCATAGTTGTTGTCCTTATGAAATTTTCTATGGGAGACCCCCTCCCACAGTGAGGCAGGTGTTAGCAGATTTGCCACAAGTAAGGGGGTGGGATTTCACAGCAGATGGAACAATTAGGTAAGGTAATAAATCAGGTAACTAAGTTTGTATAAAAAAGAATATCATTCCCCCTTGAGGAAGAGATTCATGAATTTGTGCTCAGTGATCAGGTGTGGCTCAATGACTGGAAACACAATTCCTTGGCCTGACATCGGAAAGGTCCTTATACTGTTGTCTTAGCCACAATTCTGAAAGAGATGGGAATACCAGACCACCTAACCTGCCTCTTGAGAAATCTGGATGAAGGTCAGGAAGCAACAGTTAGAGCAGGACATGGAACAACAGACTGGTTCCAAAAAGGAAAAGGAGTATGTCAAGGCTGTATATTGTCACCTGTTTATTTAACTTATATGCAGAGTACATCATGAAAAATGCTGGGATGGAAGATACATGAGCTGGAATCAAGATTGCCGGTAGAAATATCAATCAACTTAGATATGCAGATGACACCACCATTATGGCAGAATGTGAAGAGGAACGGGTATGTCGGGGAACTTCTTGAGTTGCAGCAAGGGTGTGAAGGACCCTTTGGAAGTTCCAGAGGTTAGGTGTGGTTAGTCTCGAGATGCCTCAGCGGAAATGGCCTCATGTCGCCTGGAATGGAGAGGCTCCTGGATATTCCCCGAGTTTCAGCAGGTGCTCTCGAGTTACGACGGGGACTTCAGGGACCCGCTCTGGCGGCCGCAGGAAAGGCCAGTCATCATGCGTGTTGCTAGGGGGCCTCTCGTGATTCCTCTCCCCGTCGATGCCGGGGCCTAAGACCTTGTGTGGAGTCGGGGCCGGAACCTGAGGATTCCTCTCCAGTGCTGACATGGATTTTGGGGTACTTCTGGAGTCTCCACAAGGGAGTGAGGCCTCGTCTCGAGTGGGGGCATCAGCGTGCCCTTTCTTCCATGCTGTAGCAGCAGTGTCACGCTTCCCCTTGCATGGACCAAGGGATCTGTGGCTTTCCTCGAGTCTTTCCCACGAGGCTTTCCCACAGGGCTGTCCCACGTGCCACGGTGGTGTGAGTCGATCCTCGGCGTGAAAGCCGAGGCAGTGAAGGGAAAACAGGTTCCTGTGGAATGGACTGAGACGTCTGGGGAGTCTCGAAATGGTGGCACTACCCTGAAGTTCCTCTCGCCTTTCCTGTGGAGAGCACCTCCTCTTGAGATGCGAAGGGAACGCCGGGAATTCTTTCCGGAAGAAGCAGGGAAAGGATCCCTCATCTCGAGCTACGAGGCAGAAACGGGCTCCTCTGGATGTGGGAGGGACCCTCGTGCTTCCTCTCGAGTGGAGACTGGTATGTCGGGGAAGTTCTTGAGTTGCAGGAAGGGTGTGACGGACCCTTTGGAAGTTCCAGAGGTTAGGTGTGATTAGCCTCGAGACGCCTCAGTGCAAATGGGCCCTCTCGCCTGGAGGGGAGAACCTCGTGGATTTTCTCGAGTTGTGTGCAGGTGCTCTCGACTTGTGACAGGGACCTCAGGGACCCGCTCTGGTGGCCTCATGATAGCCAGTCCCCATGCGACTTATACTAGGGGACCTCACGGATTCCGCTCTCTTCGATGCCGGGACCTGAGTCCTTGTGTGGAGTCGGGGCCGGATCCTGAGGATTCCTCTCCAGTGCTGACATGGATCTTGGGGTACTTCTGGAGTCTCCCCATGGGAATCAGTCCTAGTCTCGAATGGGGGCATGTACGTGCGCTTTCCTCCCGAGCTGTAGCAGCACTGTCATGCTTCCGATCGGGTTGGATCAATGGATCTGTGGCTTTCCTCGAGGCTTTCCCTCGAGGCTTTCCCACAGGGGTGTCCCACGTGCCACCGTGTTGTGAGTCGATCTCGGCATGAAAGTCGAGGCAGTGGCAGGGAAAACAGGTTCCTCTGGAATGGACTAACACATCTGGGCGACTCTTGAAATGGTGGCTGAATCCTGGAGTTCCTCTCGCCTTTCCTGTTGAAAGTACCTCCTCTTGAGATGCGATGGAAACGCCGGGAATTCTTTTCCGCGACGAAGCATGGAAAGGATCCCTCATCTCGAGCTATGAGGCGGAAACGGGGCTCTTCTGGATGTGGGCGGGAACCTCGTGCTTCCTCTCGAGTGGAACGGGTATGTCTGGGAACTACTTGAGTTGCAGCAAGGGTGTGAAGGCCCTTTCGAAGTTCATGAGGTTAGGTGTGATTAGCCTCGAAGGCCTCAGCGGAAATGGGCCTCATTTCGCCTGGAGGGGAGAACCTCCTGGATTTTCTAGTGTTGCGACAGGTGCCTCTCGAGTTTCGACGGGGACCTCAAGGACTCGCTCTGGTGGCCTTAAGTAAGGCCAGTCTCCATTCGAGTTGCTAGGGGCCACTCGATTTCTCCCCAGTCCATGCCGAGGCCTCAGACCTTGTGTGGACTCGGGCTGAAACCTGAAAGATTCCTCTCCCAGTGCTGTCATGGATCTTGGGTTCTTCTGGAATCTCCACAGTGGACCAGTCCTCCTCTCGAGTGGGGACATGCACGTCCGCTTTACTCCCGTGCTGTATCAGCAGTGTCAGGATTCCCATCGCCTTACTAAAGGGATCCGTGACTTTTCCTTGAGGCTTTCCCACGAGGTTTTCCCACAGTGCTGTCACCTGTGACACCGTTTTTGATTCGATACTCGGTGTGAAATTCGAAGCAGTGCAGGGAAATCAGGTCCCTCCGAGTGGACTGAGACATTTGGGGACTTTTGCAATGGGGCACGAACCCTGTAGTTCCTCTCGACTTTCTCATTGAGACCTCCTCTTTAATATGCGACGTGAACGCCAGGAATCCTTTCCGACGAAGCAGGGAAAGGATCTCTCATCTCCAATTAAGAGGTGGAAAATGAGGCTCCTCTTGTGGTTTGCTGGACCCTCTTTCTTTCTCCTCGAGTGGAGATCGGATTGCTGGGAAAGTTCCTGAGTTGCCAAAAATGTGAAGTACCATTTCGAAGTTCCAGAGGGAATGTGCGTTTTGCCAGGATATGCCTCAGCATAAAAGGGCCTCATCTCTCCCTGCACCGCTTCCATCAGGTTTGGCTCAGGCGCTGCTTCCCCTGAGCTGAGGCTGTGGGCGGGAGCCCAGAGATGCAGGGCCAGGCCCAAACCACCTGTGCACTTCTCTGATGGAAGGAGAGCACATCCCAACCCCACGTTTTTCAGGCACACTGGCCAGGCGCCTACGGAGTCAGCCTCCGGGTGTGGGGG
>NW_017206811.1:0-4712 GCF_001704415.2 Capra hircus | reverse complement strand
CCGAGGCTTTCCCACAGGGCTGTCGCCACGTGCCACTGTGGTGAGAGTCGATCCTTGGATTGAAAGTCGAGGCAGTGCAGGGAAAACAGGTTTCCCTGGAATGGACTGGAGACATGTGGGGACTCTGGGAATGGTGGCACAACCCTGGAGTTCCTCTCGCCTTTCCTGTGGAGAGCGCCCCCTCTTGAAATGCGACAGGAATGCTGGGAATTCTTTCCCGACCACGCAGGGAAAGGATCCCTACTCTCGAGCTAGGAGGCGGAAACGGGTCTCTGCTGGATGTGGGCGGGAATCTCGTGCTTCCTCTCGAGCGGGAGACCGGTTTTTCGAGGAACTTCTTGAGTTGCAGTAAAGGAGTGAATGACCCTTTGGAAGTTCCAGATGTTAGATGTGATTAGCCTCCAGACGCCTCAGTGGAAAATGGGCCTCATCTCGCCTGGAGGGGAGAACCTTCCTGGATTTTCTCGAGTTGCGGCAGGTGCTCTCGACTTACGACGGAACCTCAGGGACCCGCTGTGGTGGCGTCAGGAAAGGCCAGTCCCATGCGAGTTGCTCGAGGCCCTCTCGGATTCCTCTCCCGTCGATGCAGGGGCCTAAGATCTTTGTGTGGAGTCGGTGCCGGAACCTGAGGATTCCTTTCCAGTGCTGACATGGATCTTGGGGTACTTCTGGAGTCACCCCCAGGGGAGTCAGTCCTCGTCTCGAGTGGGGGCATGCACGTGCACTTTCCTACCGAGCTGTAGCAGTAGTGTCGCGCTTCCCCTTCGCGTGGATCAAGGATCTGTGGCTTTCCATCGAGGCTTCCACGAGGCTTTCCCACAGCGCTGTCCCACGTGCCACCGTGGTGTGAGTCCAACCTCGGCTAGAAAGTCGAGACAGTGCAGGGAAAACAAGTTTCCCTGAATGGACTGAGACATCTGGGGACTCTGGGAATGGTGGCACAACCCTGGAGTTCCTCTCGCCATTCCTGTGGAGAGCACCTCCTCTTGAGATGCGAAGGGAACGCCAGGAATTCTTTCCCGACCACGCAGGAAAGGATCCCTACTCTCGAGCTAGGGCGGAAACGGGTCTCTGCTGGATGTGGGCGGGAATCTCGTGCTTCCTCTCGAGCGGAGACCGGTTTGTCGAGGAACTTCTTGAGTTGCAGTAAAGGAGTGAATGACCCTTTGGAAGTTCCAGATGTTAGATGTGATTAGCCTCCAGACGCCTCAGTGGAAATGGGCCTCATCTCGCCTGGAGGGGAGAACCTTCTGGATTTTTCTCGAGTTGCGGCAGGTGCTCTCGACTTACGACTGGGACCTCAGGGACCCGCTCTGGTGGCCTCAGAAAGGCCAGTCCCCATGCGAGATGCTCGGGGCCTCTCGGATTCCTCTCCCGTCGAAGCCGGGCCTAAGACCTTGTGTGGAATCGGTGCCGGAACCTGAGTATTCCTCTCCAGTGCTGACATGGATCTTGGGGTACTTCTGGAGTCTCCCCAGGGGAGTCAGTCCTCGTCTCGAGTGGGGCATGCAGGTGCGCTTTCCTCCCGAGCTGTAACAGCAGTGTCGCGCTTCCCTTGGCGTGGATCAAGGGATCTGGGGCTTTCCCTCGAGGCTTTCCCACGAGGTTTTCCCACGAGGCTTTCCCACAGGGCTGTCCACGTGCCACCTTGGTGTGGTCGATCCTCGACTTGAAAGTCGAGGCAGTGCAGGGAAAACAGTTTCCCTGGAATGGACTGAGACTTCTGGGGACTCTGGGAATATTGACATGACACTGGAGTTCGTCTCGACTTTCCTGTGGAGAGCGCCTCCTCTTGAGATGCGAGCGGAACGCCGGGAATTTTTTTCCGACCAGGCAGGGAAAGGATCCCTCCTCTCGAGCTAGGAGGCGGAAACGGGTCTCCGCTGGATGTGGCGGACTCTCGTGCTTCCTCTCGAGTGGAGACCGGTTTTTCGAGGAACTTCTTGAGTTGCAGTAAGGGTGTGAAGGACCCTTTGGAAGTTCCAGAGTTTAGGTGTGATTAGCCTCAGGACGCCTCAGCGAAATGGGCCTCATCTCGCCTGGAGGGCAGAACCTCCTGGATTTTCTCGAGTTGCGGCAGGTGCTCTCGACTTACGACGGGAACCTCAGGGACCCGCTGTGGTGGCGTCAGGAAAGGCCAGTCCCCATGCGAGTTGCTCGAGGCCCTCTCGGGATTCCTCTCCCGTCGATGCAGGGCCTAAGATCTTGTGTGGAGTCGGTGCCGGAACCTGAGGATTCCTCTCCAGTGCTGACATGGATCTTGGGGTACTTCTGGAGTCTCCCCAGGGGAGTCAGTCCTCGTCTCGAGTGGGGGCATGCACGTGCACTTTCCTACCGAGCTGTAGCAGCAGTGTCGCGCTTCCCTTCGTGTGGATCAAGGGATCTGTGGCTTTCCATCAAGGCTTTCCCACGAGGCTTTCCCACAGTGCTGTCCACGTGCCACCGTGGTGTGAGTCCAACCCCGGCTAGAAAGTCGGACAGTGCAGGGAAAACAGGTTTCCCTGGAATGGACTGAGACATCTGGGGGACTCTGGAATGGTGGCACACCCTGGAGTTCCTCTCAACATTCCTGTGGAGAGCGCCTCCTCTTGAGATGCGAAGGGAACGCCGGGAATTCTTTCCCGACCACGCAGGGAAAGGATCCCTACTCTCGAGCTAGGAGGCGGAAACGGGTCTCTGCTGGATGTGGGCGGGAATCTCGTGCTTCCTCTCGAGTCGAGACCGATTTGTCGAGGAACTTCTTGAGTTGCAGTAAAGGAGTGAAAGACCCTTTGGAAGTTCCAGATGTTAGATGCGATTAGCCTCCAGACGCCTCAGCGGAAATGGGCCTCATCTCGCCTGGAGGGAGAACCTCCTGGATTTTCTCGAGTTGCGGCAGGTGCTCTCGACTTACGACTGGGACCTCAGGGACCCGCTCTGGTGGCCTCAGGAAAGGCCAGTCCCCATGCGAGATGCTCGGGGCCCTCTCGGGATTCCTCTCCCGTCGAAGCCGGGCCTAAGACCTTGTGTGGAATCGGTGCCGGAACCTGAGGATTCCTCTCCAGTGCTGACATGGATCTTGGGGTACTTCTGGAGTCTCCCCAGGGGAGTCAGTCCTCGTCTCGAGTGGGGGCATGCAAGTGCGCTTTCCTCCCGAGCTGTAGCAGCAGTGTCACGCTTCCCTTCGCGTGGATCAAGGGATCAGGGCTTTCCCTCGAGGCTTTCCCATGAGGCTTTCCCACGAGGCTTTCCACAGGGCTGCCCACGTGCCACCGTGGTGTGAGTCGATCCTCGCTTGAAAGTCGAGGCAGTGTAGGGAAAACAGGTTTCCCTGGAATGGACTGAGACATCTGGGGGACTCTGGGAATGTGGCACGACCCTGGAGTTCCTCTCGCCTTTCCTGTGGAGAGCGCCTCCAATTGAGATGCGACGGGAAGGCCGGGAATTCTTTCCCGACCACGCAGGGAAAGGAAGCCTCCTCTCGAGCTAGGAGGCGGAAACGGGCTCCTCTGGTTGTGGGCGGGACTCTCGTGCTTCCTCTCGAGTGGAGTCGGGTATGTCGGGGAACTTCTTGAGTTGCAGCAAGGGTGTGAAGGACCCTTTGGAAGTTCCAGAGTTTAGGTGTGATTAGCCTCAAGACGCCTCAGTGGAAATGGGCCTCATCTCGAATGGAGGGGAGAACCTCCTGGATTTTCTCGAGTTGCGGCAGGTGCTCTCGACTTACGACGGGGACATCAGGGACCCGCTCTGGTGGCCTCAGGAAAGGCCAGTCCCCTTGCGAGTTGCTCGGGGGCCTCTCGGGGGCCTCTCGGGTTTCCTCTCCCGTCGATGCTGGGGCCTAAAACCTTGTGTGGAGTCAGTGCCGGAACCTGAGGATTCCTCTCCAGTGCTGACATGGATCTTGGGGTTCTTCTGGAGTCTCCCCAGGGGAGTCAGTCCTCGTCTCAAGTGGGGGCATGCACGTGCGCTTTCCTCCTGAGCTGAAGCAGCAGTGTCACGCTTCCCTATGCTTGGATCAAGGGATCTGTGGCTTTCCTGGAGGCTTTCACACGAGGCTTTCCCACGAGGCTTTTCCCACAGGGCTGTCCCTCGTGCCACCGTGGTGTGAGTTGATCCTCGGCTTGAAAGTCAACAGTGCAGGAAAACAGGTTTCCCTGGAATGAACTGAGACATCTGGGGGACTATGCGAATGGTGGCACGACCCTGGAGTTCCTCTCGCCTTTCCTGTGTGAGTTTGCCTTCTCTTGAGAAGCGACGGGTACGCCGGGAATTCTTTCCCGAGCACGCAGGGAAAGGATCTCTCTTCTCGAGCTAGGAGGTGGAAACGGGGCTCTTCTGGATATGGTCGGGACTCTCGTGCTTCCTCTCGAGTGGAGACGGGTATGTCGGGGAACTTCTTGAGATGCAGCAAGGGTGTGGAGGACCCTTCGGAAGTTCCAGTGTACAGGTGTGATTAGCCTCAGGACGCCTCAGCGGAAATGGGCCTGATCTCGCCTGGAGGGTAGAACCTCCTGGAGTTGATCGAGTTGTGGCAGGTGCTCTCGACTCATGACCGGGACCTCAGGGACCCGCTCTGGTGGCTTCAGGAAAGGCCATTTCCTTGCGAGTTACACGGGGGCCTGTCAGGATTCCTCTCCCGTCGATGCCCGGGGCCTAAGACGTTGTGTGGAGTCAGTGCCGGAACCTGAGGATTCCTCTCCAGTGCTGACATGGACCTTGGGGTAATTCTGGAG
>NW_017206810.1:0-4712 GCF_001704415.2 Capra hircus | reverse complement strand
AAAACCTCGTGGAAAGCCTCGTGGGAAAAGCCTCGAGGGAAAGCCACAGATCCCTTGATCCAGGCGAAGGGATGCCTGACACTGCTGCTACAGCTCGGGAGGAAAGCTCACGTGCATGCCCCCACTCGAGACGAGGACTGACTCCCCTGGGAGACCTCCAGAAGTACCCCAAGAAGCATGTTCAGCACTGAAGAGGAATCCTCAGATTCCGGCACCGAAGCCCACAAGGTCTTAGGCCCGGCATCGACGGGAGAGGAAACCCGAGAGGCACCCGAGCAACTCGCATGGGGACTGGCCTTTTCTGAGCCACCAGAGCGGGTCCCTGAGGTCCCCGTCGTAAGTCGAGAGCACCTGTCGCAACTCGAGAAAATCCAGGAGGTCTCCCTCCAGGCGAGATGAGGCCCATTTCCGCTGAGACGTCTCGAGGCTAATCAAACCTAACCTATGGAACTTCCAAAGGGTCCTTCACACCCTTGCTGCAACTCAAGAAGTTCCCCGACATACCCGTCTCCACTCGAGAGGAAGCAGGAAAGTCCCGCCCACATCCAGAGGAGCCACGTTTCCTCCTCATTGCTCGAGAGGTTTGATCCTTTCCCTGCGTGGTCGGGAAAGAATTCGCGGCATTCCCGTCCCAATCAAGAGGAGGCGCTCTCCAGAGGAAAAACGAGAGGAACTCCAGAGTCGTGCCCCCCATTCCCAGAGTCCCCCAGATGTCTCAGTCCATTCCAGGGAAACCTGTATTCCCTGCACTGCCTCGACTTTCAAGCCGAGGATCGACTCACACCACAGTGGCACGTGGGACAGCCCTGTGGGAAAGCCTCGTGGGAAAGCCTCTTGCGAAAGCCTCGAGGCAAAGCCACAGATCAGTTGATACACGCGAAGGAAGCGTGACACTGCTGCTACAGCTCGGGAGGAAAGCGCACGTGTATGCCCCCACTCGAGTAGAGGACTGACTGCCCTGGGAGACTCCAGAAGTACCCCAAGATCCATGTCAGCACTGGAGAGGAATCCTCAGGTTCCGGCACCGACTCCACACAAGATCTTAGGCCCTGGCATCGACGGGAGAGGAATCCCGAGAGGCCCCCGAGCAACTCGCATGGGGACTGGCCTTTCCTGAGGCCACCAGAACGGGTCCCTGAGGTCCCCGTCGTAAGTTGAGAGCACCTGCCGCAACTCTAGAAAATCCAGGAGGTTCTCTCCTCCAGGCGAGATGAGGCCCATTTCTGCTGAGGCATCTCGAGGCTAATCACATCTAACATCTGGAACTTCCAAAGGGTCCTTCACACCCTTGCTGCAACTCAAGAAGTTCCCCGACATACCCGTCTCCACTCGATAGGAAGCACGAGAGTTCCGCCCATATCCAGAGGAGCCCCGTTTCCTCCTCCTAGACCGAGAGGAGGGATCCTTTCCCTGCGTGGTCGGGAAAGAATTCCCGGCATTACCGTCGTATCTCAAGAAGAGGCGCTCTGCACAGGAAAGGCCAGAGAAACTCCAGGGTCGTGCCACCATTCCCAGAGTCACCCAGATGTCTCAGTCCATTCCAGGGAAACCTGTTTTCCCTGCACTGCTCGACTTTCAAGCCGAGGATCGACTCACAAAACGGTGGCACGTGGGACAGCTCTGTGGGAAAGCCTCGTGGGAAAGCATCGAGGGAAAGACACAGATCCCTTGATCCACGCGAAGAGAAGCATGACACTGCTGCTACAGATCGGGAGGAAATCGCACGTGCATGGCCCACTCGAGATGAGGACTGACTCCCCTGGGGAGACTCCAGAAGTACCCCCAAGATCCATGTCAGCACTGGAGAGGAATGCTCAGGTTCCGGCACGGACTCCACACAAGGTCTAGACCCCGGAATCTACGGGAGAGGAATCCCGAGAGGCCCCAGAGCAATTCCCATGGGGACTGGCCTTTCCTGAGGGCACCAGGGTGGGTCCCTGAGGTCCCCATCGTAAGTCGAGAGCACCTGCCGCAACTCGAGAAAATCCAGGAGGTTCCCCAATCCAGGCGAGATGAGGCCCATTTCCGCTGAGGCAACAAGGGGTAATCACACTTAAACTCTGGAACTTCCAAAGGGTCCTTCACACCCTTGCTGCAACTCAAGAAGTTCCCTGACATACCGTCTCTACTCAAGAGGATCCCAAGGGTCCCGCCCATATCCAGAGTGGCCCCGTTTCCGCCTGCTAGCTCGAGAGGAGGGATCCTTTCCCTGCGTGGTCGGGAAAGAATTCCCGGCGTTCCCGTCGCATCTCAAGAGGAGGCGCTCTCTACAGGAATGGCGAGAGGAACTCCAGGGTCGTGCCACCATTCCCAGAGTCTCCCAGATGTCTCAGTCCATTCCAGGGAAACCTGTTTTCCCTGCACTGTCTCGACTTTCTAGCCGAGAATGGACTCACACCACGGTGGCACGTGGGACATCCCTGTGGGAAAACCTCGTGGGAAAGCCTCGTGGAAAGCCTCGAGGGAAAGCCACAGATCCCTTGATCCAGGCGAAGGATGCCTGACACTGCTGCTACAGCTCGGGAGGAAAGCTCACGTGCATGCCCCCACTCGAGACGAGGACTGACTCCCCTGGGGAGACTCCAGAAGTACCCCAAGAAGCATGTCAGCACTGAAGAGGAATCCTCAGATTCCGGCACCGAAGCCACACAAGGTCTTAGGCCCCGGCATCGACGGGAGAGGAAACCCGAGAGGCACCCGAGCAACTCGCATGGGGACTGGCTTTTTCTGAGGCCACCAGAGCGGGTCCCTGAGGTCCCCGTCGTAAGTCGAGAGCACCTGTCGCAACTCGAGAAAATCCAGGAGGTTCTCCCCTCCAGGCGAGATGAGGCCATTTCCGCTGAGACGTCTCGAGGCTAATCAAACCTAACCTATGGAACTTCCAAAGGGTCCTTCACACCCTTGCTGCAACTCAAGAAGTTCCCGACATACCCGTCTCCACTCGAGAGGAAGCAGGAAAGTCCCGCCCACATCCAGAGGAGCCACGTTTCCTCCTCATTGCTCGAGAGGTTTGATCCTTTCCCTGCGTGGTCGGGAAAGAATTCGCGGCATTCCCGTCCCACATCAAGAGGAGGCGCTCTCCAGAGGAAAAACGAGAGGAACTCCAGAGTCGTGCCCCCCATTCCAGAGTCCCCCAGATGTCTCAGTCCATTCCAGGGAAACCTGTATTCCCTGCACTGCCTCGACTTTCAAGCCGAGGATCGACTCACACCACAGTGGCACGTGGGACAGCCCTGTGGGAAAGCCTCGTGGGAAAGCCTCTTGCGAAAGCCTCGAGGCAAAGCCACAGATCAGTTGATACACGCGAAGGAAGCGTGACACTGCTGCTACAGCTCGGGAGGAAAGCGCACGTGTATGCCCCCACTCGAGTAGAGGACTGACTGCCCCTGGGGAGACTCCAGAAGTACCCCAAGATCCATGTCAGCACTGGAGAGGAATCCTCAGGTTCCGGCACCGACTCCACACAAGATCTTAGGCCCTGGCATCGACGGGAGAGGAATCCCGAGAGGCCCCGAGCAACTCGCATGGGGACTGGCCTTTCCTGAGGCCACAGAACGGGTCCCTGAGGTCCCCGTCGTAATTGAGAGCACCTGCCGCAACTCTAGAAAATCCAGGAGGTTCTCTCCTCCAGGCGAGATGAGGCCCATTTCTGCTGAGGCATCTCGAGGCTAATCACATCTAACATCTGGAACTTCCAAAGGGTCCTTCACACCCTTGCTGCAACTCAAGAAGTTCCCCGACATACCCGTCTCCACTCGATAGGAAGCACGAGAGTTCCGCCCATCCAGAGGAGCCCCGTTTCCTCCTCCTAGACCGAGAGGAGGGATCCTTTCCCCTGCGTGGTCGGGAAAGAATTCCCGGCATTACCGTCGTATCTCAAGAAGAGGCGCTCTGCACAGGAAAGGCCAGAGAAACTCCAGGGTCGTGCCACCATTCCCAGAGTCACCCAGATGTCTCAGTCCATTCCAGGGAAACCTGTTTTCCCTGCACTGCCTCGACTTTCAAGCCGAGGATCGACTCACAAACGGTGGCACGTGGGACAGCTCTGTGGAAAGCCTCGTGGGAAAGCATCGAGGGAAAGACACAAGATCCCTTGATCCACGCGAAGAGAAGCACACTGCTGCTACAGATCGGGAGGAAATCGCACGTGCATGCCCACTCGAGATGAGGACTGACTCCCCTGGGGAGACTCCAGAAGTACCCCAAGATCCATGTCAGCACTGGAGAGGAATGCTCAGGTTCCGGCACGGACTCCACACAAGGTCTAGACCCCGGAATCTACGGGAAGGAATCCGAGAGGCCCCAGAGCAATTCCCATGGGGACTGGCCTTTCCTGAGGGCACCAGGGTGGGTCCTGAGGTCCCCATCGTAAGTCGAGAGCCCTGCCGCAACTCGGAGAAAATCCAGGAGGTTCCCCAATCCAGGCGAGATGAGGCCCATTTCCGCTGAGCAACAAGGGGGTAATCACACTTAAACTCTGGAACTTTCCAAAGGGTCCTTCACACCCTTGCTGCAACTCAAGAAGTTCCTGACATACCCGTCTCTACTCAAGAGGATCCCAAGGGTCCCGCCCATATCCAGAGTGGCCCGTTTCCGCCTGCTAGCTCGAGAGGAGGGATCCTTTCCCTGCGTGGGTCGGGAAAGAATTTCCCGGCTTCCCGTCGCATCTCAAGAGGAGGCGCTCTCTACAGGATGGCGAGAGGAACTCCAGG
>NW_017206809.1:0-4713 GCF_001704415.2 Capra hircus | reverse complement strand
GGAGAAAGACACAGGGGGAGCCAGAGTCCCAAGAACCAGGCTGAGAGATCTGTTCGAGAAGCGGTCCGAGAAACTGGCCCCCGGCCCCTGGCCTCCTCCTTTATTGTTCAGAAGGTCTTTTATACTTTTGATAATACATGGAGATCAATGGATAACACAAAATTATGTAGTGTTCGCAACCCAGATTCTTTCTGTATATCATTTTGTATACAAAAGGTCTCAGGTAATTTACATTATCTTCTGGCCAAAGAGGATTGTTAACACTTTTTGGCTCTCTTCCTTAATGAATGTTAATTTTGTTTCCCCTGAAGTGTTTTTTTTTTAATCTGCATCTCCTTAAAGCACTAAAGTTACATCTCTATAGAACAAAGGGTGCAGTGGGTTATAACAAAGAAGGTACTTAACTCAAAGATCTAATGTTGCTAATACCAGGTCTACTACTTGTTTTTCACATACCAACTATATCTAAAAATAAAGGATATGAAAATTTGGCAGCAAGCATTGACCCAAAAATGAAACTTTTAATCAGTCCTATTCTAAAGATTCTGACTTCTCAGAAGCTCCTGCATTCCTAGGATTTTAAGCTTCCTGTGCCTCCGGCGGTCAGGAGGCCTCAAACAATCACAAGCGCAGCTGTACGAGTTCTACAGGCAGGCTAGAAAAGCCATCAGAGGGTTTTTGATTGAAACACTCTTTCAAATGCAGAAGACTAACGCCCTGAATTGACTTTTTCCAGAAAAGGTCAGAAGAGTGAAAAAGTAGAGCACAAAAACCGGCAGATTTTTGTTGGGGTACATGCTTAAAAATTTCCAGAGGGGTCCCTGAAGTCTGAGCACGCCTTGCGTATGTCAGCTTCCTTCCTCATAACCTTGTCACGGGCGGCTCCTCACACTGGCTCCCGGCAGGCTTAGGCCCCGGCATCGACGGGAGAGGAATCCCGAGGCCCCCGAGGAACTCGCTTGGGGACTGGCCTTTCCTGAGGCCACCAGAGCGGGTCCGTGAGGTCCCCGTCGTAAGTCAAGAGCACATGCCCCAACTCGAGAAAATCCAGGAGGTTCTCCCCTCCAGGCGACATGAGGCCCATTTCCGCTGAGGCGTCTCAAGGCTAATCACACCTAAACATCTGGAACTTACAAAGGGTCTTTCACACCCTTGCTGCAACTCAAGAAGTTCCCCCGACATACCCGTCTCCACTCGAGAGGAATCACGAGAGTCCCGCCCTCATCCAGAGGAGTCCCGTTTCCGCCTCATAGCTAGAGAGGAGGGATCCTTCCCCTGCGTGGTCGGGAAAGAATTCCCGGCATTTCCGTCGCATCTCAAGAGGAGGCGCTCTCCACAGGAAAAGAGGCGAGAGGAACTCCAGGGTCGTGCCACCATTCCCAGATCCCCCAGATATCTCAGTCCATTCCAGGGAAACCTGTTTTCCCTGCACTGCCTCGACTTTCAAGCCGAAGATCGACTCACACCACGGTGGCACGTGGGACAGCCCTGTGGGAAAGCCTCCTGGCAAGCCTGGAGGGAAACCACAGATCCCTTGATCCACGCGAAGGAAGCGTGACACTGCTGCTACTCCTCGGAGGAAAGCGCACGTGCATGCGCAACTCGTGACGAGGACTGACTCCCCTGCGGAGACTCCAGAAGTACCCCAAAAATCCATGTCAGCACTGGAGAGGAATCCTAAGGTTCCGCCACCGACTCCACACAAGGTCTTAGGCCCGGCATCGACAGGAGAGGAATCCCGAGAGGCCCCCTAGCAACTCGCATGGGGACTGGCCTTTCCTGAGGCCACCAGAGCGGGTCCCTGTGGTCCCCGTCGTAAGGCGAGAGCACCTGCCGCAACTCGAGAAAATCCAGGAGGTTCACCCCTCCAGGCGAGATGAGGCCCATTTCCGCTGAGGCGTCTGGAGGCAAATCACACCTAACCTCTGGAACTTCCAAAGGTCCTTCACGCCCTTGCTGCAACTCTACAAGTTCCCCGACATGCCCATCTCCACTCGAGAGGAAGCACTAGAGTCAGGCCCACATCCAGAGGAGCCCCGTTTCCGCCTCCTAGCTCGAGAGGAGGTATCCTTTCCCTTCGTGGTCGGGAGAGAATTCCCCGAGTTCCCGTCGCACCTCTAGAGGAGGCGCTCTCCAGAGGAAAGGCGAGAGGAACTCCAGGGTCGTGCCACCATTCCCAGAGTCCCCTGGATGTCTCAGTCCATTCCAGGGAAAACTGTTTTCCCTGCACTGCCTCGACTTTCAAGCCGAGGATCGACTCACACCACGATGGCACGTGGCACAGCCCTGTGGATAGCCTCGTGCGAAAGCCTCGAGGGAAAGCCACAGATCCCTTTATCCACGCGTAGGGAAGCGTGACACTGCTGCTACGGCTCGGGAGGAAAGCGCACGTGCATGCCCCACTCGAGA
This sequence comes from Capra hircus, assembly GCF_001704415.2. Classification (NCBI taxonomy): domain Eukaryota; kingdom Metazoa; phylum Chordata; class Mammalia; order Artiodactyla; family Bovidae; genus Capra; species Capra hircus. The sequence continues at coordinate 2,304 of NW_017206809.1, read as the reverse complement.
CGGGGACTGACTCCCCTGGGGAGACTGCAGAAGTACCCCAAGATCCATGTCAGTAGGGAGAGGAACCCTCAGGTTCCGGCACCGACTCCACACAAGGGCTTAGGCCCCAGCATCGAAGGAGAGGTATCCCGAGAGGCCCCCCGAGCAACTCGCATGGGGACTGGGCTTTCCTGAGGCCCCCAGAGCGGTCCCTGAGGTCCCCGTCGTAAGTCGAGAGCACCTGCCGCAACTCGAGAAAATCCAGGAGGTTCTCTCCTCCAGGCGAGATGAGGCCCATTTCCGCTGAGGCGTCTCCAGGATATTCACCTTACCTCTGGAACTTCCAAAGGGTTCTTCACACCCTTTCTGCAACTCAAGAAGTTCCCCGACATACTGTCTCCCCTCGAGAGGAAGCACGAGAGTCCCGCCCACATCCAGAGGGCCCCGTTTCCGCCTGCTACCTCGAGAGGAGGTATCCTTTCCCTTCGTGGTCGGGAAAGAATTCCCGGCGTTCCCGACCCATCTCAAGAGGAGGCTCTCTGTACAAGAAAGGCGAGAGGAACTCCAGGGTCGTGCCACCATTCCCAGAGTCCCCCAGATGTCTCAGTACATTCCAGGGAAATCTGTTTTCCCTGCACTGCCTCGACTTTCAAGCCGAGGATCGACTCACAACATGGTGACAGGTGGACAGCCCTGTGGAAAAGCTCGTCGGGAAAGCCTCGTGGGAAAGCCTCGAGGGAAAGCTGCATACCCCTTGATCCACGCATAGGGAAGCGTGACACTGCTGCTACAGCTCGCGAGGAAAGGCACGTGCATGCCCCCACTCGAGACGAGGACTGACTCCCCTGGGGAGACACCAGAAGTACCCCAAGGTCCATGTCAGCACTGGAGAGGAATCCTCAGGTTCCGGCACCGAGTCCACACAAGGTCTTAGGCCCCGGCATCGACAGGAGAGGAATCCCGAGAGGCCCCCGAGCAACTCGCATGGGGACTGGCCTTTCCTGAGGCCACCAGAGCGGGTCCCTGAGGTCCCCGTCGTAAGTCGAGAGCACCTGACGCAACTCGAGAAAATCCAGGAGATTCTCCCCTCCAGGCGAGATGAGGCCCCATTTCCGCTGAGGAGTCTCGAGGCTAATCACATCTAACATCTGGAACTTCCAAAAGGGTCCTTCACACCCTTGCTGCAACTCAAGAAGTTCCCCGACATACCCGTCTCCACTGGAGAGGAAGCACGAGAGTCCCGCCCACATCCAGAGGAGCCCCGTTTCCGCCTCCTAGTTCGAGGGAGGGATCCTTTCCCAGCGTGGTCGGGAAAGAATTCCCGGCGTTCCCGTTGCATCTCAAGAGGAAGCCCTCTCCACAGGAAAGGCGAGAGGAACTCCAGGGTCGTGCCACCATTCCCAGAGTCCCCCCGGATGTCTCAGTCCATTCCAGGGAAAACTGTTTTCCCTGCACTGCCTCGACTTTCAAGCCGAGGATCGACTCACACCACGGTTGCACGTGGGACAGCCCTGTGGGAAAGCCTCGTGGGAAAGCTTCGAGGAAAGACACAGATCCCTTGATCCACGCGAAGGAAGCGCGACACTGCTGCTACAGCTCGGAGGAAAGCGCACGTGCATGCCTCCACTCGAGACCAGAACTGACTGCCCTGGGGAGAATCCAGAAGTACCCCCAAGATCCATGTCTGCACTGGAGAGGAATCCTCAGGTTCCGGCACTGAGTCCACACAAGGTCTTAGGCCCCAGCATCGACGGGAGAGGAATCCCGAGAGGCCCCGAGCAACTCCCATGGGACTGGCCTTTACTGAGGCCACCAGAACGGATCCCTGAGGCCCCTTCGTAAGTCGAGAGCACCTGCCGCAACTCGAGAAAATCCAGGAGGTTCTCCCCTCCAGACGAGATGACGCCCATTTCCGCTGAGGCAAGTAGGGGGTAATCACACTTAAACTCTGGAACTTCCAAAGGGTCTTTCACACCCTTGCTGCACCTCAAGAAGTTCCCCGACATACCCGTCTCCACTCTAGAGGAATGGAGAGTCCCGCCCATATCCAGAGTGGCCCCGTTTCCGCCTGCTAGCTCGAGAGAGGGTTCCTTTCCCTGCGTGGTCGGGAAAGAATTCCTAGCGTCCCGTCGCATCTCAAGACGAGGCGCTCTCCACAGGAAAGGCGAGAAGAACTCCAGGTTCAGGCCCCATTCCCAGAGTCCCCAAGATGTCTCAGTCCATTCCAGGAAACCTGTTTTCCCTGCACTGCCTCGACTTTCAAGCCGAGGATCGACTCACACCACGTGGGCACATGGACAGCCCTGTGGGAAAGCCTCGTGGAAA
>NW_017206808.1:0-4713 GCF_001704415.2 Capra hircus | reverse complement strand
TCCTCTGAAAAGTGGGCGCGGGAAGATGTTGATACTCTCGAGTGGAGACGGGTATGTCGGAGAACTTTTCTTGAGTTGCAGCAAGGGTGTGAAGGACCCTTTGGAAGTTCCAGAGGTTAGGTGTGATTAGCCTTGAGACGCCTCAGCGCCAAATGGGCCTCATCTCGCCTTTAAGGACGCCAAGATCCATGTCAGCACTGGAGAGGAATCCTCAGGTTCCAGCACCGACTCCATACAAGCGTCTTAGGCCCCGCATCGACGGGAGAGGAATCCCGAGAGGCCCCGAGCAACTCGCATGGGAATGGCCTTTCCTGAGGCCACCAGAGCGGGTCCCTCAGGTCCCCGTCTTAAGTCGAGATCACCTGTCCCAACTCGAAAAATCCAGGAGGTTCTCCCCTCCAGGCGAGATGAGGCCCATTTCCGCTGAGGCGACTCGAGGCTAATCACACCTAAACCTCTGGAACTTCCAAAGGGTTCTTCACACCCTTGCTGCAACTCAAGAAGTTCCCCGACATACCCGTCTCCACTCGAGAGGAAGCACGAGAGTCCCGCCCACATCCAGAGGAGCCCCGTTTCCGCCTCACAGCTAGAGAGGAGGTATCCTTTCCCTGCGTGGTCGGGAAAGAATTCCCAGTCTTCCCGTCACAACTCAAGAGGAGGCGCTCTCAACAGGAAAGGTGAGAGGAACTCCAGGGTCGTGCCACCATTCCCAGAGTACCCCAGATATCTCAGTCCATTCCAGGGAAACCTGTTTTCCCTGCACTGCCTCGACTTTCAAGCCGAGGATCGACTCACAGCACGGTGGCACGTGGGACAGCCCTGAGAAAGCCTCGGAGAAAGCCTCATGGGAAAGCCTCGAGGGAAAGCCACTGATCCCTGATCCACTCGACGGGAAGAATGACACTGCTGCTACAGCTCGGGTGGAAAGCGCCCTTCAATGCCCCCACTCGAATGAGGACTGACTCCCCTGGGGAGACTCCGAAGTACCCCAAGATCCATGTCAGCACTGGAGAGGAATCCTCAGGTTCCAGGACCGACCCACACAAGGTCTTAGGCCCCGGCATCGACGAGAGGAATCCCGAGAGGCCACCGAGCAACTCGAACGGGGACTGGCCTTTCCTGCAGCCACCAGAGCGGGTCCCTGAGGTCCCCGTCGGAAGTCGAGAGCACCTGCCGCAACTCGAGAAAATCCAGGAGGTTCCCCTCCAGGCGAGATGAGGCGCATTTCCGCTGAGGCGTCTAGAGCTAATTGCACCTAACATCTGGAACTTCCAAAAGGTCCTTCACACCGTTTCTGCAACTGAATAAGTTCCCCGACATACTCGCCTCCACTCGAGAGGAAGCACGAGAGTCCCGCCCACATCCAGAGGAGCCCCGATTCCGTCTCATAGCTCGAGAGGAGGGATCATTTCCCTGCGTGGTCGGGAAAGAATTCCCGGCGTTCCTGTCGCATCTCAAGAGGAGGCGCTCTCGACAGGAAAGTTGAGAGGAACTCTAGAGTCTGGCCACCATTCCCAGAGTCCCCCAGTTGTCTCAATCCATTCCCTGCACTACCTCGACTTTCAAGCCGAGGATCGACTCACACAACGGCGGCACCATGGACAGCCCTGTGGGAAAGCCTCGTGGGAAAGCCTCCTGGGAAAGCCTCGAGGGAAACCACAGAACCCTTGATCCACTCGAATTGAAGCATGACACTGCTGCTACACCTCGGGAGGAAAGCGCACGGGCATGTCCCCACTCGAGACGAAGACTTACTCCCCTCGGGAGACACCAGAAGTACCCCAAGATCCATGTCAGCACTGGAGAGGAATCCTCAGTTTCCTGCACCGACTCCACACAAGGTCTTAGGCCCCGGCATCGACGGGAGAGGAATCCCGAGAGGCCCCCGAGCAACTCGAATGGGGACTGGCCTTCCTGAGGCCATCAGAGCGGGTCCCTGAAGTAGCCGTCGTACATCGAGAGCACATGCCGCAACTCGAGAAAATCCAGAAGGTTTTCCGCTAAAGGCGAGATGAGGCCCCATTTCCTCTGAGGCGTCTCGAGGTAATCACACCTAACCTCAGGAACTTCCAAAGGGTCCTTCACACCCTTGCTGCAACTCAAAACGTTCCCCGACATTCCTGTCTCCACTCGAGAGAAAGCACAAGAGTCCCACCCACATCCAGAGGAACCCCGTTTCCGCCTCATAGGTTGAGAGGAGGGATCCTTTCCCTGCGTGTTCGGGAAAAAATTCCCGGCCATCCAGTCGCATCTCAAGAGGAGGCGCTCTCCACAGGAAAGACGAGAGGAACTCCAGGGTCGTGTCACCATTCCAGAGTCACCCAGATGTCTCAGTCCATTCCAGGGAAACCTGTTTTCCCTGCACTGCCTCGACTTTCAAGCCGAGGATCGACTCACACCCTCGGTGGCACGTGAGACAAGCCCTATGGGAAAGCCTGCGTGGGAAAGCCTCCTGGGAAAGCCTCGAGGAAAGCCCCTGATCCCTTGATCCACGCCAAGGGAAGCGTGACACTGCTGCTAAAGCTCGGGAGGAAAGCGCACGTGCATGCCCCCCACTAGAGACGAGGACTTACTCCCCTGGGGAGACTCCAGAAGTACCCAAGATCCATGTCAGCACTGGAGAGGAATGCTCAGGTTCCGACACCGACTCCACACAAGATCTTAGGCCCGGCATCTACGGGAGAGGAATCCCGAGAGGCCCCCGAGCAACTCGCATGGGGACTGGCCTTTCCTGAGGCCTCGAGAGCGGGTCCCTGAGGTACCCGTCGTAAGACGAGAGCACCTGCCACAACTCGAGAAAATCGATGAGGTTATCCCATCCAGGTGAGATGAGGCCCATCAGCTCAGGCGTCTTGAGGCTAATCACTCCTAACCTCTGGAACTTCCAAAGGGTTCTTCACATCCTTGCTGCAACTCATGAAGTTCCCCGACATAACCGTCTACACCGAGAGGAAGCACGTGAGGCCAGCCCACATCCAGAGGAGCCCCGTTTCCGGCTCCTAGCTCGAGAGGAGGGATCCTTTCCCTGCGTAGTGGGGAAAGAATTCCCCGCATTGCCGTCGCATCTCAAGAGGAGGCGCTCTCCACAGGAAAGGCGAGATGAACTCCAGGTCGTGCCACCATTTCCAGAGTCCCCCAGATGTCTCAGTGCATTCCAGGGAAACTTGTTTTCCTGCACTGCCTCGACTTTCAAGCCGAGGATCGACTCACACCACGGTGGCACGTGGACAGCCCTGTGGGAAAACATCCTGGGAAAGACTCGTGGGAAAGCCTCGAGTGAAAGCCACAGATCCCTTGATCCACACGAAGGTAAGTGCGACACTGCTGCTACAGCTCGGGAGGAAAGCGCACGTGCAGGCCCCCACTCGAGACGAGGACTGACTCCCTTGGGAGACTCCAGAAGTACCCCAAGATCCATGTCAGCACTAGAGAGGAATATCAGGTTCCGGCACCGTCTCCACACAAGATCTTAGGCCCGGCATCGACGGGAGAGGAATCCGAGAAGCCCCCGAGCAACTCGCATGGGACTGGCCTTTCCTGAGGCCACCAGAGCGGGTCCCTGAGGTTCCCGTCGTAAGTCGAGAGCACCAGCCGCAACACGAGAAAATCCAGGAGGTTCTCCCCTCCAGGCGAGATGAGGCCCATTTCCGCTGAGGCGTCTTGAGGCTAATCACATCTAACATCTGGAACTTCCAAAGGTCCTTCACGCCCTTGCTGTAACTCAAGAAGTTCCCCAACATAACCGTCTCCACTCGAGAGGAAGCACGAGAGTCCCGCCCACATCCAGAGGAGCCCCGTATCCGCCTCCCAGCTCGAGAGGAGGGATCCTTTCCCTGCGTGGGGTGGAAAGAATTCCCGCGTTCCCGTCGCTTCTCAAGAGGAGGCGCTCTCCACAGGAAAGGCGAGAGGCACTCCAGGGTCGTGCCACCATTTCCAGAGTCCCCCAGATGTCTCAGTCCATTCCAGGGAAACCTGTTTTCCCTGCACTGCCTCGACTTTCAAGCCGAGGATCGACTCACACCACGGTGGAACGTGGGACAGCCCTGTGGGAAAACATCCAGGGAAAGCCTCCAGGGAAAGCCTCAAGGGAAAGCCACAGATCCCTTGATCCACGAGAAGGGAAGCGTGACACTGCTGCTACAGCTCGGGAGGAAAGCGCACGTGAATGCCCCCACTCGAGACGAGGACTGACTCCCCTGGGGAGACTCCAGAAGCAACCCAAGATCCATGTCAGCACTGGAGAGGAATCCTCAGGTTCCGGCACCGACTCCACACAAGGTCTTAGGCCCCAGCATCGACGGAGAGAGAAATTCCCCAGAGGCGGCCGAGCAACTCGCATGGGGACTGGCCTTTCCTGATGTCACCAGAGCGCGGTCCCTGAGGTCCCCGTCGTAAGTCGAGAGCACTTGCCCAACTCGAGAAAATCCAGGAGGTTCTCCCCTCCAGGCGAGATGAGGCCCATATCCGCTGAGGGTCTTGAGGCTAATCAAATCTAACATCTTTAACTTCCAAAGGGTCCTTCTCGCCCTTGCTGCAACTCAAGAAGTTCCCCGACATGCTCTTCTCACTCGAGAGGAAGCAGGAAAGTCCCGGCCACATCCAGAGGAGCCCAGTTTCCGCCTAGTAGCTCGAGAGGAGGGATAATTCTCCCGCGTGGTCGGGAAAGTATTCCCGGAGTTCCCGTCGCATCTCAAGAGGAGGCGCTCTCCACAG
>NW_017206807.1:0-4715 GCF_001704415.2 Capra hircus | reverse complement strand
GGGTATGTCGGGGAACTTCTTGAGTTGCAGCAAGGGTGTGAAGAACCCTTTGGAAGTTCCAGAGGTTAGGTGAATATCCTGGAGACGCCTCAGCGGAAATGGGCCTCATCTCGCCTGGAGGGAGAACCTCCTGCATTTTCTCGAGTTGCGGCAGGTGCGCTCTCGACTTACGACGGGGACCTCAGGGACCCGCTCTGGTGGCCTCAGGAAAGGCCAGTCCCCATGCGAGTTGCTCGGGGGCCTCTGGGATTCCTCTCCCGTCGATGCTGGGGCCTAAGACCTTGTGTGGACTCAGTTCCAGAACGTGAGGATTCCTCTCCAATGCCGGCATGGATCTTGGGGTACTTCTAGAGCCTCCCGAGGGGAGTCAGTACTCATCTCGAGAGGGGGCATGCACGTGCGATTTCCTCCGAGCTGTAGCAGCAGTGTCACGCTTCCCTTCGCGAGAATCAAGGGATCTGTGTCTTTCCCTCGAGGCTTTCCCACGACTTTCCCACGAGGCTTTCCCACGGGCTTTCACAGGGATGTCCCACGTGCCACCGTTGTGTGAGTTTGATCCTCGGCTTGAAAGTCGAGGCAGTGGCAGGGAAAACAGGTTTCCCTGGAATGGACTGAGACATCAGGGGGACTTTGGTAATGGTGGCACGACCCTGGAGTTCCTCTCGCATTTCCTGTGGAGAGCGCCTCCTCTTGAGATGCGACGGGAACGCCGGGAATTCTTTCCCGACCACGCAGGGAAAGGATCCCTCCTCTCGGGCTAGGAGGTGGAAACGGGGCTCCTCTGGATGTGGGCGGGACTCTCGTGCTTCCTCTCGAGTGGAGACCGGTATGTCGGGGAACTTCTTGAGTTGCAGCAAGGGTGTGAAGGACCCTTTGGAAGTTCCAGAGGTACGGTGTGATTAGCCTCGAGATACCTCAGCGGAAATAGGTTTCAGCTCGCCTGGAGGGGAGAACCTCCTGGATTTTCTCGAGTTGCGGCAGTGCTCTCACTTACACGGGGGACCTCAGGGACCCGCTCTGGTGGCCTCCCGAAAGGCCAGGCCCCATGCGAGTTGCTCGGGGGCCTCTCGGGATTCCTCTCCGATGCCGGCGCCTAAGATCTTGTGTGGAGTCGGTGCCGGAACCGTGAGGATTCCTCTCCAGTGCTTTCATGAATCTCTTCTGGAGTCTCCCCAGGGCAGTCAGTCCTCTACTCGAGTGGGGGCATGCACGTGCGATTTCCTCCGAGCTGTAGCAGCAGTGTCGCGCTTCCGTTCGCGTGGATCAAGGGATCTGTGTCTTTCCCTCGAGGCTTTCCCACGAGTCTTTCCCGAGGCTTTCCAACGAGGCTTTCCACAGGGCTGTCCCACGTGCCACCGTGGTGTGAGTCGATCCTCGGCTTGAAAGTCGAGGCAGTGCAGGGAAAACAGGTTTCCCTGGAATGGACTGAGACATCTGGGGGACACTGGGAATGTGGCACGATCCTGGAGTTCATCTCGCATTTCCTGTGGAGAGCGCCTCCTCTTGGATTCGACGGGAACGCCGGGAATTCTTTCCCGACCACGCAGGGAAAGGATCACTCCTCTCGAGCTAGAAGGCGGAAACGGGGCTCCTCTGGATGTAGGCGGGACTCTCGTGCTTGGTCTCGAGTGGAGACGGGTATGTCGGGGAACTTCTTGAGTTGCAGCAAGGGTGTGAAGGACCCGTTGGAAGTTCCAGAGTTTAGGTGTGATTAGCCTCGAGACGTCTCTGCGGAAATGGCCCTCATCTCGACTGGAGGAGATAACCCCCTGGATTTTTCTCGAGTTGAGGCAGGTGCTCCCGACTTACGACGGGGACTTCAGGGACCGCTCTGGGGGCCTCTGGAAAGGACAGTCCCATGCGAGTTGATCGGGGGCCTCTCGGGATTCCTCTCCCGTCGATGCCGGGCCTAAGATCTTGTGTGGAGTCGGTGCCGGAACCTGAGGATTCCTCTCCAGTGCTGACATGGATCTTGGGGTACTTCTGGAGTCTCCCCAGGGGAGTCAGTCCTCGTCTCGAGTGGGGCATGCACGTGCGCTTTCCTCCCGAGCTGTAGCAGCAGTGTCGCGCTTTTCGCGTGATCAAGGGATCTGTGGCTTTCCCTCGAGGGCTTTCCCACGAGGCTTTCCACGAGGCTTTCCCACAGGGCTGTCCCACGTGCCACCGTGGTGTGAGTCGACCCTCGGCTTGAAAGTCGAGGCAATGCAGGGAAAACAGGTTTCCCTGGAATGGACGGAGACATCTGGGGGACTCTGGGAATGGTGGCACGACCCTGGAGTTCCTTTCGCCTTTCCTGTGGAGAGCGCCTGCTCTTGAGATGCGACGGGAAAGCCTGGAATTCTTTTCAGAGCACGGTGGGAAAGGATCCCTCCACTCGAGCTAGGAGGCGGAAACGGGGCTCTTCTGGATGTGGGCGGGACTCTCGTGCTTCCTCTCGAGTGGAGTCGGGTATGTCGAGGAACTTCCTGAGTTGCAGCAAGGGTGTGAAGGACCCTTTGTAAGTTCCAGAGGTAAGGTGTGATTAGCCTCGAGACGCCTCAGCAGAAATGGGCCTCATCTAGCCTGGAGGGGAGAACCTCCTGGATTTTCTCGAGTTTCAGCAGGTGCTCTCGACTTACGACGGGCACCTCAGGGACCCGCTCTGGTGGCCTCAGGAAAGGCCAGTCCCCATGCGAGTTGCTCGGGGACCTCTCGGGATTCCTCTCCCCCGAAAGATATTGGTGGAGTGGGTGCCGGAACCTGAGGATTCCTCTCCAGTGCTTACGTGGATCTTGGGGTACTTCTGGAGTCTCCCCAGGGGAGTCAGTCCTCGTCTCGAGTGGGAACATGCACTTGCGCTCTCCTCTCGAGCTGTAGCAGCAGTGTCGCGCTTCCATTCCGTGGATCGAGGGATCTGTGGCTTTCCCTCGAGGTTTTCCCACGAGGCTTTCCCACGAGGCTTTCCCACAGGGCTGTCCCACGTGCCACCGTGGTGTGAGTCAATCCTCGTCTTGAAAGTGGACGCAGTGCAGGGAAAACAGGTTTCCCTGTAATGGACTAAGACATCTGGGGGACTCTGGGAACGGTGGCACGACCCTGGAGTTCCTCTCGCCTTTCCTGTGGAGAGCGCCTGCTCTTGAGATGCGACGGGAACGCCGGGAATTATTTCCGGAGCAAGCAGGGAAAGGATCCCTCTTCTCGAGCTAGGAGGCGGAAACGGGGCTCCTCTGGATGTAGGCGGGACTCTCGTGCTTCGTCTCGAGTGGAGACGGGTATGTCGGGGAACTTCTTGAGTTTCAGCAAGGGTGTGAAGGACCCGTTGGAAGTTCCAAAGTTTAGGTGTGATTAGCCTCGAGACGCCTCTGCGGAAATGGGCCTCATCTCGCCTGGAGGGGAGAACCTCCTTGATTTTCTCGAGTTGCGGCAGGTGCTCTCGACTTATGACGGGGCCTAGGGACCCGCTCTGGTGGCCTCAGGAAAGGAGAGTCCCCATGCGAGTTGCTCGGTGGCCTCTCGGGATTCCTCTCCCGTCGATGCCGGGGCCTAAGACCTTGTGTGGAGTCAGTGCCGGAACCTGAGGATTCCTCTACAGTGCTGACATGGATCTTGGGGTACTTCTGGAGTCTCCCCAGGGGAGTCATTCCTCGTCTCGAGTGGGGCATGCACGTGCGCTTTCTCTCGTGCTGTAGCAGCAGTGTCGCGCTTCCATTCGCGTGGATCAAGGGATCTGTGGCTTTCCCTCGAGGCTTTCCCAAGAAGCTTTCCCACGAGGCTTTCCCAAGAGGCTTTCCCACAGGGCTGTCCCACGTGCCACCGTGGTGTGAGTCGATCCTCGGCTTGAAAGTCAAGGCAGTGCAGGGAAAACAGGTTTCCCTGGAATGGACTGAGACATCTGGGGGACTCTGGGAATGTGGCACGACCCTGGAGTTCCTCGCCTTTCCTGTGGAGAGCGCCTCCACGTGAGATGCGACGGGAACGCCGGGAATTCTTTCCCGACCACGCAGGGAAAGGATCCTCCTCTCGATCTAGGAGGCGGAAACGGGGCTCCTCTCGATGTGGGCGGGACTCTCGTGCTTCCTCTCGAGTGGAGACGGGTATGTCGGGGAACTTCTTGAGTTGCAGCAAGGGTGTGAAGGACCCTTTGGAAGTTCCAGAGTTTAGGTGTGATTAGCCTCGAGACCCTCAGCGGAAATGGCCTCATCTCGCCTGGAGGGAGAACCTCCTGGATTTTTTCTCGAGTTGCGGCAGGTGCTCTCGACTTACGACGGGGGACCTCAGGGACCCGCTCTGGTGGCCTCAGGAAAGGCCAGTCCCCATGCGAGTTGCTCGGGGGCCTCTCGGGATTCCTCTCCGTCGATGCTGGGCCTAAGACCTTGTGTGGAGTCAGTGCTGGAACCTGAGGATTCCTCTCCAGTGCTGACATGGATCTTGGGGTACTTCTGGAGTCTCCCCAGGGGAGTCAGTCCTCGTCTCGAGTGGGGGCATGCACGTGCGCTTTCCTCCCGAGCTGTAGCAGCAGTGTCACGCTTCCCTTCGCGTGGATCAAGGGATCATGGCTTTCCCGAGGGCTTTCCACGAGGCTTTCCCACGAGGGCCACAGGCTGTCCCATGTGCCACCGTGGTGTGACTCGATCTGCGGCTTGAAAGTCGAGGCAGTGCTGGAAAACAAGTTTCCCTGGAATGGACTGAGACATCTGGGGACTCTGGGAACGAGGCACGATCCTGGAGTTCCTCTC
>NW_017206806.1:0-18288 GCF_001704415.2 Capra hircus | reverse complement strand
GACCTGTGCTGTGGATTCAGCAGGCCGAACCTGCAGGACCTTCCCTCTCCATTGCTGACATGGATTCTTTGGGGATTCTGGAGTTCCCCAGGGGAGTCAGTCCTACGTCTCGAGTGATGGGCATGCACGTGCGCTTTGCCTCCGCAAGCTGTAAGGAGCAGTGTCGAACTTCAATCGTCGGTGGATGAAGGGATTCTGTGGCTTCCCTCGAGGCTTTCCACGCGGGCTTTTCCCACGAGGCTTTACCAAAGCGGGCGCTGTCCCACGTGCCCCCAAGGTGTGAGCGATCCTCGTCTTTGAAAGTCGAGCAGGTGGGGAAAAACAGGTTTCCCTGGAATGGACGGGAGACATCTGGCGGGACTCTCGGGTAATGGTGGCACGACCCTGGAGTTCCTCTCGCCTTTACTGTGGGAGCGCCTCCTCTTGAGATGCGAGCTGGAACGCCTGGGAATTCCTTTCCCGGACCACGCAGGCGAAGGATCCCTCCTCTCGATCTGGAGGCTGTAAACGCGCGCGCTCCTCTGGCATTGGCGGTACTCTCGTTGCTTCCTCTCGAGTCGGAGACGGGAATGTCGCGTGGAACTTCTTGTAGTTGCAGCAACGGAATGTGATTGGACCCTTTGGAAGTCCCAGAGGTTAGGATACTGTAAATAGCCTCGAGACGCTCAGCGGAAATGCCCGGCCTCATCTCGCCTGGAGGGAGAACCTCCTGGATTTTCTCAGGAGTTGCAGCAGGTGCTCTCACTTTAGGACCCGGGACCTTCAGGGACCGCTTCTGTGTGGCACACAGAAAAGGCTCGGTCCCCATGCGAGTTGCTCGTGGACTCTCGGATTGCCTCTCCCGTCGACTGCGGCGGCCTAAACCTTTTGGAGTCAGCTGCCGTGAACCTGAGATTCCTCTCCAGTTGCTGACATGGATCTTGCGGGGTACTGTCTGGGTCTCCCCAGGGGGGAGTCAGTCCTCGTCTCGAGTGGAGGAATGCTAAGCTGCTCTTTCCTTCGCGTAGCTGTAGGAGCAGTGTCACGCTTCCCTTCGAGGTGATGAAGGGATCTGTGGCTTTCCCTCTTAGGCTTTTCCCACGAGGCTTTTCCCACGAGGCTTTCCACATTAGGCTGTCCCAAGTGCCACCGTCGGTGTGATGTCGCATCCTCGCTTGATCGAGCAGTGCAGGAAAACAGGTTTCCCTGGAATGGACGGAGAATCTGGTTGCACTCTGGGAATGGTAGCACGACCCCTGCGAGTTGCCTCTCGCCCTTCCTTTTGGAGAGCGCCTCTCTGAGATGCGACCGGAACACCGGGAATGTCTTTCCCGACAACGCCAGGGAAAGGGATCCCTCCTCGAGCTTTAGGAGGCGGACATGGGTGCTTTACTGTGGACGGGGTGGGGCCTCTCGTGTAACTTCCTCTCGAGGTGGAGGCGGTTATGTCGGTGGAACTTCTTTGAGTTTGCAGCAGGTGTGAAGGAGCCCTTTGAAGCTTCCAGAGGTTTAGGTGTGATTAGCTCGAAGACCGTCAGCAGAAATGGACCTCAATCTCGCCTGGAGGGGAGAACCTCTGTGGATTTTCTGCGCGAGTTGCGACAGGTGCTCTCGACTTACGGACGGGGACCTAAGGGACCCTGCGGTGTGGTGCCTATGAAAGGCCAGCTCCCCATGCGAGTTGCTCTGGGGCCTCTCCGGGATTTCCTCTCACGTCGATGCAGGGGCCTTAAGGCCTTCGTGTGGAGTCTGTGCCGGAACCTAGGATTTCCTCTCCAGTGCTGACATGGAACTTGGCGTGGTACTTCTGGAGTCCCCAGGGGGTGTCAGTCCTCGTCTCGAGGGGCCGATGCACGTGCGCTTTCCTCCGAGCTGCTAGCAGCAGTGTCACGGCTTCCCTCGCGTCTAGATAAGGGATCTGTGGGCTTTCCCTCGAGGGCTTCTCCACGGAAGGCTTTCCACGAGCTTTTCCCACAGGGGCTTGTCCCACGTCCCACGTCTGGTGTGAGTCGATCCTGGCTTGAAAGTCAACGCCAGTGCAGGGAAAAAGTTTTGCCTGGAATGGACTGAGACATCTGCGGGGAACTCAGGGAATGTGGCACGACCCTTGGAGTTCTCTTCGCCTTTCCTGTTGGAGGAGCTGCCTCCTTTTGTAGATGCGACTTGAACGCGGGGAATTCTTTCTCGCCGACCACGCAGGGAAAGGTCCCTCCTCTGAGTTAGCGGCGGAAACGGGGCTCACTTGGATAGTGCGGCGGGATCTCGGATTCTCTTGAGTGGGAGACGGGTATGTCGGGGAACTTCTTGAGTTGCAGCAAGGGTGTGGAAGCGACCCTTTTTGGAAGTTCAAAGAGTTTAAAGCGTGATTTACCTCCCTAGTTTGCCTCAACGGAATGGGCTCATCTCGCCTGGGGAGAGAATCTCACTGGGATTTCTCTAGTTGCGGCAGGTTGCTCTCGACTTACGATGGGGACTTCAGGGACCCGCTCTGGTTTGCCTCATTGAAAGGCCAGTCCCCATGGGAGTTACTCGGGGGGCTCTGGATTCCCTTCTCCCGTCGATGCCAGCGGCTAAGGACCTGGCTGTGTGGAGTCGGGCTGACGGAAAACCTGAGGTCTCTCCGAAGCTGCTGACATGGATCTTGGCGCGGTACTTCTGTAGTCTCCCCGGGCGGAGTCAGTCTCCCTTTGTCTCGTAGTGCGGGGCATGCGCACTGTGCGCTCTTCCTCTCCCAGCTGTTGCAGCAGCTGTCACGATTCGCTTCAAGTGGATCAAGGGATCATATGGCTTTCCTCGAGGCGCTTTCCCACAGGGCTGTCCCACAGGGGCCTGTCCACGCTGCCACTGTTGGTGTGAAGTCGATCGCTCGGCTTGAAAGTCGATGCCAGTGCAGGAAAAAGGTAGTCCCTGAATGATTACTGAGACATCTGGGGGGACTCTTCGGGCAATGCGGCTTGGCACGACCCTTGCCGAATTCCTATCTGCCTTTCCTGTGCGCTGAAGAGCGGCCTCCTCTTGAGATGCGACGGAATGCCGGGAATTCTTTCCCGAGCACGCAGGCGAAAGGATCCCTCCTCTCGATCTAGGAGGCGGCAATCTGGGCTCCTCTGGATTGTGGTCGGGTGACTCTCGTGCTTCCTCTCGAGTGGAGACGGGCTTATCGGGGAACTTCTAGAGTTTGCAGCTAAGGTGTGAAGGACCCTTTGGGAAGTTCCAGAGGTTCTGGTGTGTGATTAGCCTCAGGACGCGCCTCAGCCCGGGAATGGGCCTCATCTCGCTGGCAAGTAGAACCTCGCTGGATTTTCCTCGAGTGTGTGGCAGTGCTCGTAGACTTTATGACCGGGGACCTCAGGGACCGCTCTGGTGGCCTCACGGGAACGGCCATTTCCTGCGATGTTACTCGGTGGCCCACCTCGTGGATTCTCTCCGCGATGCGAGGGCCGTTAAGACCCTTGTGTGGAGCTCGCGTGCCAGAACCTCGAGGATTCCTCTCCAGTGCTGACATGGATCTTGGCGGATATCTGGGTCTCCCAGGGGAGTCAGTCCTCGTTCGAGTGGGTCATGGCAAGTGCACTTTCCTCCCGAGCTTTAGCAGCACGTGTAACGCTTCCCTTCGCGTTTGAATCAAGCGGATCTGTGGGTCTTTCCCTCTTTGGCTTTCCCACCAGGCTTTTCCCATCAGGGCGCTGTCCACGTGCCACCGTGGTGTGAAGTCGTTCCTAGGCTGAAAGTCGAGGCACGTTGCAGGGAATATAAGTTTTCCCTGGAATTGGACTGCTGATGACATCTGGGGACTCTTGGGCAATGGTGGCACGACCCTGGAGTTCCTCTCTATTTCCTGCTGCTGTGAGAGCCGCCTCCACTTAAGATGCGTTAGGGAACGCCAGGGGAATGTCTTTCCACGACATGCAGCGGAAAGGAAATCCTCTCGAAGCTATGACGCAGGAAACAGGGCCTCTCTGGACTGTGGGCGGGGACACTCTTGCTTCACCTCTCGAGTGGAGACGGGTATGTCGACGAACTTTCTTTGAGTTGCCAGCAAGGTGCTGAAGTTACCTTTGGAAGTTCCAGATGTTTAGATGTGATTAGCCTCGAGGACACCTCAAGGAACATTCGGGCCCTCATCCTCGCCTGGAGGTGAGAAACCTCTGGATTTTTTTCGAGTTGACCGGGCAGGTGCTCTCGACTTACTGACGGGGACCTCAGGGACCCGCTCTGGTGGCTCAAAGGGAAAGGCCAGTCCCTCTTGGAATTGCTCGGCAGGCCTCTAGGCATTCCTCTCCCGTCAATGCCGGTGCCCTAAGGACTCTTGTGTGGAGACGTGCCGGTACCTGAGGGATTCCCTCTTCCAGCTGCAGAAATGGATCTGGCTGTACTTTCTGGAGTCTTCCCCAGGCGGAGTCACTCTAAGTCTCGAGTGGGGGAATGCACGTGCGCTATCCTCCCGAGTCTGAAGCAGCAGTGTTCACGCTTCCTTTGCCTGGCATCACAGGGATCAGGGGTTTTTCCCTCGAGGCTTTACAACGAGGCTTTTTCCCACGAGGCCTTTCCCACAGGGCCTTGTCCACGTGCCACCGGTGTGCTGCGTCGTATGAGTCGAATCCTCGGCTTGAACAGTCGAGCCAGTGCAGGAAACTCAGGTTTTCCTGGAATGGACTGAGATATTTCTGGGGCGCACTCTCGGAATGTTGGCACGGCCCGGAGTTCCTCTCGCCTTTCCTGTGGAGAGCGCCTCCTCTTGAGATGCGACCGGGAAGACCACCGGAATTCTTTCCCCAACCCACGCAGGGAAAGGATCCTCGCTCTCGAGCTAGGAGGCGGAATACGGGGCTCCTCATTTATGTGGGCGGGACTCTCCGAACTTCCTCTCGAGTGGAGAGGGATTACTGTCGGCGGAAACTTCTGAGTGCAGCAAGGGTGGAGGATCCTTTGGAAGTTCCAGTGAGGTTAGGTGTGATTCAGCTCGATGACGCCTCAGGGGAAATGGTCCTCATCTCGCCTTGGAGGGGTGAGAACCTCCTGGCAATTTTCTCGAAGTTGCCCGCGCAGGCTTCTCTCGACTTTACGACGGGGACCTCAGGGAACCCGCTCTTGTCGGCCTCAGGGAAAGGCCGCAGTCCCCTTGCGAAGTTGTAGGGGGCTCTCAGGATTCCGCGTCTTCCAGTCCTGCCCGGTTCCTAAGAGCCTTGTGTGCCAATAGTCTGGCTGATGGACCCTTGAGGATTCCTCTCCAGTGCTGGACATGGATCCTTGGGTGCTTCTGGAAGTCTTCCCCAGGGGAGTCAAGTCCTCGTCTCGAGTGAGGGAAGTGCACGTGTCATTTCCTTCCGAGCTTGTAGCTCAGCAGTTGTCGCGCTTCCCTTCCCGTGGATCAAAGGGATCAGCGGGCTTTTTCCCTCCGAGGCTTCTCCAACGAAGTGCTTTTCCCACAGCGCCGTGTCCCAGTACCACCGTGGTGTGCGATGAGTCGAACCTCGGCTTGAAAGTCGAGGCAGTGCAGAGAAAAACAGCGTTTCCCTGGAATTGGATTTGAGAAATCTGGGGTCTCTGGGAATGTTGGCCGACCCTGAGTTACCTCTTCGCCTTTCCTGTGGCTGAGAGCGCCTCCTCCTTGAGATGCGGACGTAGGGAACGCGCATCCGGGAATTCTTTCCGAACACGCAGGAGAAGGTCTCCCTCCTCTCGAGCTAGGAGGCGGAAAACGGGGTATTCTGGATTATGGGCGGGACTCTCGTTGCTTCTCTCGAGTGGAGACGGGCCTATGTCGGGGAGGAACTTCTGGAGTTTGCAGCAAGGGGTGTGAAGGACCCTTGGAAGTTCCAGATGCTTAGATGTGATTAGCCTCGAGATACCTCAGCGGAATGGCCTCATCCTCGCACTGGAGGAAGAACCTCCTGGATTTTCTCGAGTTGTGGCAGGTGCTCTTCTGACTTACGACGGGGAACCCAGGCGACCCGCTCTGGTGGCCTCAGGAAAGGCCAGTCCCCATGCGCAGTTGCTCGGGGGGCGTTCTTGGGTTTCCTCTGCGCCGTCGATTCGCCAGCCGCCCTAAGAGCTTGTTGTGCCGAGACGACCCTGCCAAGAACTGTGAGCGCATTTCCTCTCAGTGCAGAAATGGGATCTTGGTGTACTTTCATGGAGTCTCCCCAGGGGAGTCACTCTTACGTTCTCGAGTGGCGGGCATGGCACGTGCCGCTTTCCTCCGAGCTGAAGCAGCAGTGTCACGCTGTCCCTTCGCTTTGCGCAATCAATGGATCTGTGGCTTTCCTCGAGGCTTTCCCAGCAAAGGCTTTCGCCACGAGGCTCTCCCGCAGGGCTCTCCCACGTGCCACCGTGGTGTTGAGTCGATCTCGGCTTTGAAGTCGAGCAGTGCTCAGGGAATGAAACAGGTTTCCCGTGGAGATGGACTGAAACTTCTGGGGACTCTGGTAATCGAGGCACGACCATCGGATGTTCCTCTCCCCTTATCCCTGTGGAGGCGCCTCCTCTTGAGATGCGACGGAACGCGGGAACTTCTTTCCGACCACGCCAGGGGACAATGATCCCTCCTCTCGCAGCCTAGGAGGAGGAAACGGATGCTCACTCTGGATGTGCGGGGAGACTCTCGTGCTTCCTCTCGAAGTAGAAACGGGATGTCGCGCGGAACTTCCTTGACTGTTAGCAGCAAGTGGTGTGAAAGGAATCTTTTGAAGTTCCAGTATGTTAGTTGATGATTAAACCTCCAGACGGCCTCAGCGGAATGGGCCTTCAATGTCGCCTGGAGGGAGAAAGCTATTTCCTGGATTCTGTCTCCGAGTTGCGGCACGGTGCCTCCTCGACCTTCCGGATGGGGACCTCTGGGACCGCTCTGGTGGCCTCAGGGAAGGCCAGTCCCCCATCGCCGGTTTGCTCAGGGCGT
Source organism: Capra hircus (assembly GCF_001704415.2). Classification (NCBI taxonomy): domain Eukaryota; kingdom Metazoa; phylum Chordata; class Mammalia; order Artiodactyla; family Bovidae; genus Capra; species Capra hircus. The sequence continues at coordinate 11,411 of NW_017206806.1, read as the reverse complement.
CACCTCTCTGGGATTCCTCTTCTCCGAACAGATGCCGGGCGGTTTCAAGACCTCGCTCTACCTCTGTGTGGAGCTTCGGTGCCTGAACCTGAGGATTGCCTCTCCAGTGCTGACATGGATCTTGGTGGTATCCTTCTGGAGTTCTCCAGGGAGTTAAGCCCTCGCTCTCAAGTGGGCGGCAGTTGCACGTCGCGCTTCCTCCGAGCTGTAGCAAGCCAGTGTTCTGCATTTCCCTTCGCGTGGATTCAAGGGATCTCTGGTCTTTTCCCGAGCTTCCCACGAGGGTTTTCGCCACGAAGCCTTCTCCCACAGGGCGGCGTCCCACGTGCCCGCCTTGTTCGTGAACGTGGCTATACTCGGCTTGAAAGTCGACGCAGTGCAGGAAAACAGGTTTCCCTGAGAATGCGACTAGACATCTGGGGGACTCTCGGCGAATGGTGACACGACCCTGAAGTTCTCTCGCCCTTACCTGTGGAGAGCGCCTCCTCTTGAGGATTGCGTCGCTCACGCCTTGAATTCATTCCCTACACGCAGGAAAGTCCCACCTCTCGAGCTGAGGCGGGAAACGGGGCTCTCTGGCATGTGGCGCGGGACTTACGGAGCTTCCTCTCTACTGGGAGACGGGCTTTGTCGGGGGTTAACTTCTTGAGTTGCAGCAGAAAGTTGTGAAAGACCCTTTGGAAGTTCCATGAAGTTAGATTTGTATTAGCCTCGGAGACGCCTCAGTTTAAATTGGGCCTATCTCTCCTGGAGGGGAGAACCTTCCTGGATTTTCTCGAGTTTGCGACAGGTGCTTCTCGATCACGACGGGCGACCTCAGGGACACGCTCTGGTGGGCCTCAGAAAGGCCAGTCCCATGCGGTTGCTCTGGGCCTCTCGGGATTATCCTCTCCCTTCGATGCGGGGCCCTAAGGTTTTGTGTAGGCGTCGCGTGCGAATCTGAGTATTCCTCTTCAGCTGTCTGACATTGCTTCTTGGGGTACTCTTGGAGTCTCCCCAGCGGAGGTCGTCCTTCGTGCTGCGAGTGGTGGGCGATGCACGTGCGCTTTCCTCCCGAGCTGTAGCAGCAGTGTCGTTAATTCCCTTTGCGTGGATTCAAAGGGTCTTCAGGCGGCTTTCCCTCGAGGCTTTCCGACGAGGCTTTCCCACGAGCTTTTCCCAAAGCTGTCCACGTTCCACCGTGGTGTGAGTCGGCGTCGATCCTCGGCTTGAAAGCGCAAGGCAATGCAGGGAAAACAAGGTTTCCGTGGAATGGCACTGAGAACATTCTTGGGGGCACCTCGCGAATGGTGGCACCACCCTGGAGTTTCTCTTCTCGCCTTTTCCCTGTGTGGAGGGAGAGCACCTCCTCCTTGAGATGCCGACGGGAACCGCCGGGAATTCTTTTCCCGACCGACGCAGGGAAAGGATCCCTCTTCTCGAGCTGGGAGTCGGAAAAAGGGCTTCCTCTGGATTGGTACTCGGTGACTCTCGTGTTCTCTTGTGTGGGGACGGGTATGTCGTGGATATTTCTTTGAGTTGCCAGCATAGGGGTGTGAATGGACCCTTTGGAAGATCCGAGGTTAGTTGCATTTAGCATGGGAACGCCCATTCAGAGGAAATTGGCCTCATCTCCCCTGTGAGGGGAACCTCTTTCATTTCTCTAGATGGTGCACGTGTTCTCGCGTTACGACTGGGGACCCTCAGGGACCCGCTGCTGTGGCTCGGATAAGGCCAGTTACCCATGCGAGGTTTGCTCCGGGTGCGCCTCTTCGCGGATTCCTCTCCCGTCAGGATTGCGTCGGGCATTAGACCTTGTGTGGGAGTCTGTGCCGAAACTGACGATTGCTCTCCAGTGCTGACAAAGGATCTTGGTGGTACTTCTGGAGTCTCCCCAGGGGAGTCCACGTCGTCGTTCTTGGCCGTGGAGCTGGGCATGCACGTGCGCTTTCCTCCCGAGCTGTAGTAGCAGTGTCAAGCTTCCCTTCGCGTGGATCAAGGGATCTGTGCTTTCCCTCGAGGCTTTCCCACAAGGCTTTCCCACGAGGCTTCCCCACAGGGCTGTCCCACGTGCCACCGTGGTGTGAGTTCGATCCTCGGCTTGAAAGTCGAAGCAGTGCAGGGAAAACAGGTTTCCCTGGAATGGACTGAGACATCTGGGGACTCTGGTAATGGGTTGGCACGACCCTGGAGTTCCTCTTCGCCTTTCCTGTGGAGAGCGCCTCCTCTTGAGATGCGACGGGAACGCCGGGAATTCTTTCCCGACCACGCAGGGAAAGGATCCCTCCTCTCGAGCTAGGCAGGCGGAAACGGGGCTCCTCTGGATGTGGGCGGGACTCTCGTGCTTCCTCTCGAGTGGAGACGGGTATGTCGGGCAACTTCTTGAGTTGCAGCAAGGGTGTGAAGGACCCTTTGGAAGTTCCAGAGTCTAGGTGTGATTAGCCTCAAGACGCCTCAGCGGAAATCGGGCCTCATCTCGCCTGCGAGGGAGAACCTCCTGGATTTTCTCGAGTTGCGGCAGGTGCTCTCGATCTTACGATCGGGGACCTCAGGGACCCGCTCTGGTGGCCTCAGGAAAGGCCAGTCCCCATTGCGAGTTGCTCGGGGGCCTCTCGGGATTCCTCTCCCGTCGATGCCGGGCCTAAGACCTTGTGTGGATCCAGGTGCAGGAACCTGAGGATTCCTCTCCAGTGCTGACATGGATCTTGGGGTACTTTCTGGAGTCTCCCCAGGGGAGTCAGTCCTCGTCTCGAGTGGGGGCATGCACGTGCGCTTTCCTCCCGAGCTGTAGCAGCAGTGTCACGCTTCCCTTCGCGTGGATCAAGGGATCTGTGGCTTTCCTCGAGCTTTCCCATGAGGCTTTCCCACGAACTTCCACAGGGCTGTCCACGTGCCACCGTGGTGTGAGTCGATCCTCGGCTTGAAAGTCGAAGGCAGTGCAGGGAAAACAGGTTTCCCTGGAATGGACTGAGACATCTGGGGGACTCTGGGAATGTGGCACGACCCTGGAGTTCCTCTCGCCTTTCCTGTGGAGAGGCCTCCTCTTGAGATGCGACGGGAACGCCGGGAATTCTTTCCCGACCACGCAGGGAAAGGAATCCCTCCTCTCGAGCTAGGAGGCGGAAACGGGCTCCTCTGGATGTGGGCGGAACTCTCGTGCTTCCTCTCGAGTGGAGACGGGTATGTCGGGGAACTTCTTGAGTTGCAGCAAGGGTGTGAAGGACCCTTTGGAAAGTTCCAGAGTTTAGGTGTGATTAGCCCTCGAGACGCCTCAGCGGAAATGGGCCTCATCTCGCCTGGAGGGGAGAACCTCCTGGATTTTTCTCGAGTTGCGGCCAGGTGCTCTCGGCTTAACGACGGGGACCTCAGGGACCCGCTCTGGTGGCCTCAGGAAAGGCCAGTCCCCATGCGAGTTGCTCGGGGGCCTCTCGGGATTCCTCTCCCGTCGATGCTGGGGCCTAAGACCTTGTGTGGAGTCGTGCGGAAACTGAGGATTCCTCTCCAGTGTGACATGGATCTTGGGGTACTTCTGGAGTCTCCCCAGGGAGTCAGTCCTCGTCTCGAGTGGGGGCATGCACGTGCGCTTTCCTCCGAGCTGATAGCAGCAGTGTCACGCCTTCCCTTTCGCGTGGATCAAGGGATCATGTGGCTTTCCCTCGAGGCTTTCCCACGAGGCTTTCCCCGAGGCTTTCCCACAGGGCTGTCCCACGTGCCACCGTGGTGTGAGTCGATCCTCGCTTGAAAGTCGAGGCAGTGCAGGGAAAACAGGTTTCCCTGGAATGGACTGAGACATCTGGGGGACTCTGGGAATGGTGGCACGACCCTGGAGTTCCTCTCGCCTTTCCTGTGGAGAGCGCCTCCTCTTGAGATGCGACGGGAATGCCGGGAATTCTTTCCCGACCACGCAGGAAAGGATCCCTCCTCTCGAGCTCATGAGGCGGAAACGAGGCTCCTCTGGATGTGGCGGGACTCTCGTGCTTCCTCTCGAGTGGAGACGGGTATGTCGGGGAACTTCTTGAGATTGCAGCAAGGGTGTGAAGGACCCTTTGGAAGTTCCATAGGTTAGGTGTGATTATGCCTCGAGACGCCTCAGCGGAAATTTGGCCTCATCTCGCCTGGAAGGGAGAACCTCCTGGATTTTCTCGAGTTGCGGCAGGTGCTCTCGACTTACGACTGGGGACCTCAGGGACCCTCTCTGGTGGCCTCAGGAAAGGCCAGTCCCCATGCGAGTTGCTCGGCGGCCTCTCGGGATTCCTCTCCCGTCGATGCCGGGGCCTAAGACCTTGTTGGCAGTCGGTGCCGGAACCTGAGGATTCCTCTCCAGTGCTGACATGGATCTTGGGGTACTTCTGGAGTCTCCCCAGGGAGTCAGTCCTCGTCTCGAGTGGGGGCATGCACGTGCGCTTTCCTCCCTAGCTGTAGCAGCAGTGTCACGCTCCCCTTCGCGTGGATTAAGGGATCTGTGGCTTTCCCTCGAGGCTTTCACATGAGACTTTCCCACGAGGCTTTCCCACAGGCTGTCCACGTTCCACCGTCGTGTGTGACGATCCTCGGCTTGAAAGTCGAGGCAGTCAGGGAAAACAGGTTTCCCTGGAATGGACTGAGACATCTGGGGGACTCTGGGAATGGTGGCACGACCCTGGAGTTCCTCTCGCCTTTCCTGTGGAGATCGCCTCCTCTTGAGATGTGCTGGGAACACTGGGAACTCTTTCCCGGATCACTGAGGGAAAGGATCCCTCCTCTCGAGCTAGGAGGCGGAAACGGGCTCCTCTGAATGTGGGCGGGACTCTCGTGCTTCCTCTCGAGTGGAGACGGGTATGTTGGGGATCTTCATGAGTTGCAGCAAGGGTGTGAAGGACCCTTTGGAAGTTCCAGAGGTTAGGTGTGATTAACATTGAGACACCTCAGCGGAAATGGTCCTCATCTCGCCTGGAAGGGAGAACCTCCTAGATTTTCTCAAGTTGCTGCAGGTGCTCTCGACCTACGACGGGGACCTCAGGGACCCGCTCTGGTGGCCTCAGGAAAGGCCAGTCCCCATGGGAGTTGCTCAGGGAGACTCACGGGATTCCTCTCCCGACGATGCCGGGGCCTAAGACCTTTGTGGAGTTGGTGCCGTAAAGTGAGGATTCCTCTCCAGTGCTGACATGGATCTTGGAGTACTTCTGGAGTCTCCCCAGGGGAGTCAGTCCTTGTCTCGAGTGGGGGCATGCACGTGCGCTTTCCTCCCGAGCTGCAGCAGCATTGTCATGGATTCCCTTCGCGTGGATCAAGGGATCTGTGGCTTTCCCTCGAGGCTTTCCCAAAGAGCTGTCCCACGTGCCACCGTGGTGTGAGTGGATCCTCGTCCTAAAAGTCGAGGCAGTGTAGGGAAACAGGTTTCCCTGGAATGGACTGAGACATCTGGGGGACTCTGGGAATGGTGGCACGACCCTGGAGTTCCTCTCGCCTTTCCTGTGGAGACCGCCTCCTCTTGAGATGTGACGGGAACGCCGGGAATTCTTTCCCAACCATGCAGGGAAAGGATCCCTCCTCTCGAGCTAGGTGGCCGAAACGGGGTTCCTCTAGATGTGGGCGGGACTCTCGTGCTTCCTTTCGAGTGGAGACGGTTATGTCTCCGAACTTCTTTAGTTTTAGCAAGTGTGTGAAGGACCCTTTGGAAGTTCCAGAGGTTGGGTGTGATTAGCCTCGAGACTCCTCAGCGGAAATGGGCCTCATCTCGCCGGAAGGGAGAACCTCCTGGATTTTCTCGAGTTGCGGCAGGTGCTCTTAACTTGCGACAGGGACATCAGGAACCCGCTCTGGTGGCATCAGGAAAGGCAGGTCCACATACGAGTTGCTCGGGGGCCTCTCGGGATTCCTCTCCCCTGATGCCAGGGCCTAAGACCTTGTGTGGAGTCGGTGCCGGAACCTGAGGATTCCTCTCCAGTGGCTGACATGGATCTTGGGGTACTTCTGGAGTCTCCCCAGTGGAGTCAGTCTTCGTCTCGAGTGGGGGCATGCACGTGCGCTTTCCTCCCGAGCTGTATTAGCAGTGTCAAGCTTCCCTTCGCGTGGATCAAGGGATCTGTGGCTTTCCCTCAAGGCTTTCCCACAAGGCTTTCCCACGAGTCTTCCCCAAAGGGCTGTCCCACGTGCCACCGTGGTGTGAGTTGATCCTCGGCTTGAAAGTCGAAGCAGTGCAGGGAAAACAGGTTTCCCTGGAATAAACTGAGAATTCTGGGGGACTCTGGGAATGGGGCCTGATCCTGGAGTTCCTCTCGCCTTCCTCTGGAGAGCGCCTCCTCTTGAGATGCGACGGGAACGCTAGGAATTCTTTCCCGACCACACAGGGAAAGGATCCCTCCTCTCGAGCTAGCAGGCGGAAACGGGGCCACTCTGGAAGTGCGCGGGACTCTCGTGTTCCTCTTGAGTGGAGACGGGTATGTCGGGGAACTTCTTGAGTTGCAGCAAGGGTGTGAAGGACCCTTTGGAAGTTTCAGAGTTTAGTGTGATTACCCCCTATTTGCCTCAGCAGAAATGGGCCTCATCTCGCCTGGAGGGGAGAACCTCCTGGATTTTCTCGAGTTGCGGCAGGTGCTCTCATCTTACGATGGGGACCTCAGGGGCCCGCTCTGGTGGCCTCAGGAAAGGCCAGTCCCCATGCGAGTTGCTCGGGGGCCTCTCGGGATTCCTCTCCCGTCGATGCCGGGGCCTAGGACATTGTGTTGAGTCGGTGCCAGAACCTGAGGATTCTTCTCCAGTGCTGACATGGATCTTGGGGTACTTCTGGAGTCTCCCCAGTGGAGTCAGTCCTCGTCTCGAGTGGGTCGATGCACGTGCGCTTTGCTCCCGAGCTGTAGTAGCAGTGTCAAGCTTCCCTTCGCGTGGATCAAGGGATCTGTAGCTTTCCCTCGAGGCTTTCCCAGAAGGCTTTCCCACGAGGCTTCCCCACAGGGCTGTCCCACGTGCCACCGTGGTGTGAGTTGATCCTCGCCTTGAAAGTCGAAGCAGTGCAGGGAAAACAGGTTTCCCTGGAATGGACTGAGACATCTGGGGTACTCAGGGAACAGTGGCACGACCCTGGAGTTCCTCTCGCCTTTCCTGTGGAGAGTGCCTCCTCTTGAGATGCGACAGGGAACGCCGGGAATTCTTTCCCGACCACGCAGGGAAAGGATCCCTCCTCTCGAGCAAGGAGACGGAAACGGGGCTCCTCTGGATGTGGGCGGGACTCTCGTGCTCCCTCTCGAGTGAAGACGGGTACGTCGGGCAACTTCTTGAGTTGCAGCAAGGGTGTGAAGGACCCTTTGGAAGTTCCACAGTCCAGGTTGATTAGCCTCTAGACGCCTCAGCGGAAATGGGCCTCATCTCGCCTGCAGGGGAGAACCTCCTGGATTTTTTCGAGTTGCGGCAGGAGCTCTCGTCTTACGACGGGGACCTCAGGGATCCGCTCTGGTGGCCTCAGGAAAGGCCAGTCCCCATGCGAGTTTTTCGGGGGCCACTCGGGATTCCTCTCCCGTCGATACTGGGGCCTAAGACCTTGTGTGGAATCAGGGAGGGAACCTGAGGATTCCTCTCCAGTGCTGACATGGATCTTGGGGGTATTTCTGGAGTCCCCCAAGGGAGTTGGGCCACGTCTCGAGTGGGGGCATGCACGTGCGCTTTCCTTCCGAGCTGTAGCAGCAGTGTCGCGCTTCCCTTCGCGTGGATCAAGGGATCTGTGGCTTTCCTCGAGGCTTTACCACAGGGCTGTCCCAGGTGCCACCGTGGTGTGAGTCGATCCTCGCCTTGAAAGTCGAGGCAGTGCAGGGAAAACTGGTTTCCCTGGAATGGACGGAGACATCCGGGAGACTCTGGGAATGTGGCACGACCCTAGAGTTCCTCTCGCCTTTCCTGTGGAGAGCGCCTCCTCTTGAGATGCGACGGGAACGCCGGGAATTCTTTCCCAACCACGCAGGGAAAGAATCCCTCCTCTTGAGCTCGGAGGGGGAAACGGGGCTCCTCTGGATGTGGGTGGAACTCTCGTGCTTCCTCTCGAGTGGAGACGGGTATGTCGGGGAACTTCTTGAGTTGCAGCAAGGGTGTGAAGGACCCTTTGGAAATTCCAGAGTTTAGGTGTGAATAGCCTCGAGACGCCTCAGCGGAAATGGGCCTCATCTCGCCTGGAGGGAGAACCTCCTGGATTTTCTCGAGTTGCGGCAGGTGCTCTCGGCTTACGACAGGGACCTCAGGGACCCGCTCTGGTGGCCTCAGGAAAGGCCAGTCCCCATGCGAGTTGCTCGGGTGCCTCTGGGGATTCCTCTCCCGTCGATGCCGGGGCCTAAGACCTTGTGTGGAGTCGTTGCCGGAAACTGAGGATTCCTCTCCAGTGCAGACATGGAACTTGGGGTACTTCTGAAGTCTCCCCAGGTGAGTCAGTCCTCGTCTCGAGTGGGGGCATGCACGTGCGCTTTCCTCCCGAGCTGTAGCAGCAGTGTCACGCTTCCCTTCGCGTGGATCAAGGGATCAGGGGCTTTACCTCGAGGCTCTCCCACGAGGCTTTCCCTCGAGGCTTTTCCACAGGGCTGTCCCACGTGCCACCGTGGTGTGAGTCGATCCTCGTCTTGAACGTCGAGGCAGTGCAGGGAAAACAGGTTTCCCTGGAATGGACTGAGATATCTGGGGGACTCTGGGAATGGTGGCACGACCCTGGGGTTCCTCTCGCCTTTCCTGTGGAGAGCGCCTCCTCTTGAGATGCGAGGGAATGCCGGGAATTCTTTCCCGACCACGCAGGGAAAGGATCCCTCCTCTCGAGCCATGAGGCGGAAACGAGGCTCCTCTGGATGTGGCGGGACTCTCGTGCTTCCTCTCGAGTGGAGCAGGGTATGTCGGGGAACTTCTTGAATTGCAGCAAGGGTGTGAAGGACCCTTTGGAAGTTCCATAGGTTAGGTGTGATTATCCTCGAGACGCCTCAGCGGAAATTTGGCCTCATCTCGCCTGGAAGGGAGAACCTCCTGGATATTCTCGAGTTGCGGCAGGTGCTCTCGACTTACGATGGGGACCTCAGGGACCCTCTCTGGTGGCCTCAGGAAAGGCCAGTCCCCATGCGAGTTGCTCGGCGGCATCTCGGGATTCCTCTCCCGTCGATGCCCGGGGCCTAAGACCTTGTTTGCAGTCGGTGCCGGAACCTGAGGATTCCTCTCCAGTGCTGACATGGATCTTGGGGTACTTCTGGAGTCTCCCCAGGGGAGTCAGTCCTCGTCTCGAGTGGGGGCATGCACGTGCGCTTTCCTCCCTAGCTGTAGCAGCAGTGTCACGCTCCCCTTCGCGTGGATTAAGGGATCTGTGGCTTTCCCTCGAGGCTTTCACATGAGACTTTCCCACGAGGCTTTCCCACAGGGCTGTCCCACGTTCCACCGTCGTGTGTGACGATCCTCGGCTTGAAAGTCGAGGCAGTCAGGGAAAACAGGTTTCCCTGGAATGGACTGAGACATCTGGGGGACTCTGGGAATGGTGGCACGACCCTGGAGTTCCTCTCGCCTTTCCTGTGGAGATCGCCTCCTCTTGAGATGTGCTGGGAACACTGGGAACTCTTTCCCGATCACTGAGGGAAAGGATCCCTCCTCTCGAGCTAGGAGGCGGAAACGGGGCTCCTCTGAATGTGGGCGGGACTCTCGTGCTTCCTCTCGAGTGGAGACGGGTATGTTGGGGATCTTCATGAGTTGCAGCAAGGGTGTGAAGGACCCTTTGGAAGTTCCAGAGGTTAGGTGTGATTAACATTGAGACACCTCAGCGGAAATGGTCCTCATCTCGCCTGGAAGGGAGAACCTCCTAGATTTTCTTCAAGTTGCTGCAGGTGCTCTCGACCTACGACGGGGACCTCAGGGACCCGCTCTGGTGGCCTCAGGAAAGGCCAGTCCCCATGGGAGTTGGCTCAGGGAGACTCACGGGATTCCTCTCCCGACGATGCCGGGGCCTAAGACCTTTGTGGAGTTGGTGCCGTAAAGTGAGGATTCCTCTCCAGTGCTGACATGTATCTTGGGTACTTCTGGAGTCTCCCCAGGGGAGTCAGTCCTTCGTCTCGAGTGGGGGCATGCACGTGCGCTTTCCTCCCGAGCTGCAGCAGCACTGTCACTGGATTCCCTTCAGCGTGGATCAAGGGATCTGTGGCTTTCCTCGAGACTTTCCCTCGAGGCTTTTCCCACGAGGCTTTCCCACGAGGCTTTCCCACATGGCTGTCCCACGTGCCACGTGGTGTGAGTCGATCCTCGTTCTGAAAGTCCAGGCAGTGCAGGGAAACAGGTTTCCCTGGAATGGACTGAGACATCTGGGGGACTCTGGGAATGGTGGCACGACCCTGACCCTCTCGCCTTTCATGTGGAGAGCCTGCCTCTTGAGATGCCACGGGAACGCCAGGAATTCTTTCCCTACCCTGCAGGAAAGGATCCCTCCTCTCGAGCCAGAGGCGGTAATGGGGGCTCCTCTGGATGTGGGGCGGGACTCTCGTGCTTCCTCTCGAGTGGAGACGGGTATGTCGCGGGAACTTCTTGAGTTGCAGGAAGGGTGTGAAGGACCCTTTGTAAGTTCCAGAGGTTAGGTGTGATTAGGCCTTGAGACACCTCAGCGGAAATGGGCCTCATCTCGCCTGGAAGGGAGAACCTCCTGGATTTTCTCGAGTTGCGGCAGGTGCTCTGGACTTAGGACGGGGACACAAGGACCCGCTCTGGTGGCCTCAGGAAAGGCCAGTCCCCATGCGAGTTGCTCGGGCCCTCTCGGGATTCCTCTCCCGTCGATACCCGGGCCTAAGACCTTGTGTAGAGTCGGTGCCGGAACCTGAGGATTCCTCTCCAGTGCTGACATGGATCTTGGGGTACTTCTGGAGTCTCCCCAGGGGAGTCAGTCCTCGTCTCGAGTGGGGGCATGCACGTGCGCTTTCCTCCCGAGCTGTAGCAGCAGTGTCAAGCTTCCCTTCGCGTGGATCAAGGGATCTGTGGCTTTCCTCGGGCTTTCCCCACGAGGCTTTCCCACAGGGCTGTCCCACGTGCCACCGTGGTGTGAGTCGATCCTCGCTTGAACGTCAGGCAGTGCAGGGAAAACAGGTTTCCTGGAATGGACTGAGACATCTGGGGGACTCTGGGAATGGTGGCACGACCCTGGAGTTCCTCTCGCCTGTCCCGTGGAGAGCGCCTCCTCTTGAGATGCGACGGGAACGCCGGGAATTCTTTCCCGACACGCAGGAAAAGGATCCCTGCCTCTGAGCTAGGAGGCGGAAACGGGGCTCCTCTGGATGTGGGCGGGACTCTCGTGCTTCCTCTCGAGTGGAGACGGGTAAGTCGGGGAACTTCTTGAGTTGCAGCAAGGGTGTGAAGGACCCTTTGGAAGTTCGAGAGGTTAGGTGTGATTAGCCTGAGACGCCTAGCGAAAATGGGCCTCATCTCGCCTGGAGGGGAGAACCTCCTGGATTTCTTGAGTTGGG
>NW_017206805.1:0-4715 GCF_001704415.2 Capra hircus | reverse complement strand
GGGGCACTGCACGTGCGATTTCCTCCGAGCTGTAGCAGCAGTGTCGCTTCCTTCGCGTGGATCAAGGGATCTGTGGCTTTCCTCGAGGCTTTCCCGACTTTCCCACGAGGCTTTCCACGATTTTCCCACAGGGCTGTCCCACGTGCACCGTGGTGTGAGTCGATCCTCGGCTTGAAAGTCGAGCAGTGCAGGGAAAACAGGTTTCCCTGGAATGGACTGAGGCATCTGGGGGACTCTGGGAATGGTGGCACGACCCTGGAGTTCCTCTCTCGCCTTTCCTGTGGAGAGCGCCTCCTCTTGAGATTGACGGGAACGCCGGGAATTCTTCCCGACCCACGGGAAAGGATCCCTCCTCTCGAGCTAGGAGGCAGAAACGGGGCTCCTCTGGATGTGGGCGGGACTCGTGCTTCCTCTCGAGTGGAGACGGGTATGTCGGGGAACTTCTTGATTGCAGCAAGGGTGTGAAGGACCGTTGGAAGTTCCAGAGGTTAGGTGTGATTAGCCTCGAGACGCCTCTGCGGAAATGGGCCTCATCTCGCCTGGAGGGGAGAACTCCTGGATTTTCTCGAGTTGCGGCAGGTGCTCTCGACTTACGATGGGGACCTCAGGGACCCGCTCTGGTGGCATCAGGAAATGCCATTCCCCATGCGAGTTGCTCGGGGCATCTCGGGATTCCTCTCCCGTCGATTCCGGGGCCTGAGACCTCGTGTGGAGTCAGTGCCGGAACCTGAGGATTTCTCTCCAGTGCTGACATGGATCTTGGGGTACTTCTGGAGTCTCCCCAGGGGAGTCAGTCCTCTCTCGAGTGGGGGCATGCACGTGCGCGTGCCTCTCGAGCTGTAGCATTAGTGTCGCGCTTCCATTCGCGTGGATCAAGGGATCTGTGGCTTTCCCTCGAGGCTTTCCCACGAGGCTTTCCCACGACGCTTTCCCACAGGGCGTCCCACGTGCCACCGTGGTGTGAGTCGATCCTCAGCTTGAATGTCGACGCAGTGCTGGAAAACAGGTTTCCCTGGAATGGACGGAGACATCTGGGGGACTCTGGAATGGTGGCACGACCCTGGAGTTCCTCTCGCCTTTCCTGTTGAGAGAGCCTCCTCTTGAGATGCGACGGAAATGCCGGGAATTCTTTCCCGACCACGCAGGGAAAGGATCCCTCCTCTCGAGCTAGGAGGCGGAAACGGTGTTGCTCTGGATGTGGGCGGGACTCCCGTGCTTCCTCTCGAGTGGAGACCGGTATGTCGGGGAACTTCTGAGTTGCAGCAAGGGTGTGAAGGACCCTTTTAAGTTCTAAAGGTTAGGTGTGATTAGCCTTGAGACGCCTCAGCGAAAATGGGCCTCATCTCGCCTCGGTGGGATAACCTCCTGGATTTTCTCGAGTTGCGGCAGGTGCTCTCAACTTACGACGGGGACCGCAAGGACCCCCTCCGGTAGCCTCAGGAAAGGCCAGTCCCCATGCGAGTTGCTCGGTGTCCTCTCGGGATTCCTCTCCCTTCGATGCCGGGGCCTAAGATCTTGTGTGGAGTGGGTGCCGGAACCTGAGGATTCCTCTCCAGTGCTGACATGGATCTTGGGGTACTTCTGGAGTCTCCGCTGGGGAGTCAGTCCTCGTCTCGAGTGGGGGCATGCACGTGCGCTTTCCTCCCGTGCTGTAGCAGCAGTGTCACTCTTCCCTTCGCGTGGATCAAGGGATCTGTGCCTTTCCCTCGAGGCTTTCCCACGAGGCTTTCTCACGAGGCTTTCCCACAGGGCTGTCCCACGTGTCACCGTGGTGCGAGACGATCCTCGGCTTGAAAGTCGAGGCAGTGCAGGGAAAACAGGTTTCCCTGGAATGGACTGAGACATCCAGGGGACTCTGGGAATGGTGGCACGACCCTAGAGTTCCTCTCGCCATTCCTGTGGAGCGCGCCTCCTCTTGAGATGTGACGGGAACACCGGGAATTCTATCCCGACCACGCAGGGAAAGGATCCCTCCTCTCGAGCTAGGAGGCGGAAACGGGGCCCCTCTGGATGTGGGCGGGACTCTCGTGCTTCCTCTCGAGTGGAGACAGTATGTCGGGGAACTTCTTGAGTTGCAGAAAGGGTGTGAAGAACCCTTTGGAAGTTCCAGAGGTTAGGTGAATATCCTGGAGACGCCTCAGCGGAAATGGGCCTCATCTCGCCTGGAGGGGAGAACCTCCTGGATTTTCTCGATTTGCGGCAGGTGCTCTCGACTTACGACGGGGACCTCAGGGACCCGCTCTGGTGGCCTCAGGAAAACCCAGTGCACATGCGAGTGGCTCGGGGCCTCTCGGGATTCCTCTCACTTCGATGCTGGGGCCTAAGCCCTTGTGTGGAGTCGGTGCCGGAACCTGAGTGTTCCTCTCCCTGCTGACATGGATCTTGGGGTACTTCTGCAGTCTCCCCAGGGGAGTCAGTCCCCGTCTCGAGTGGGGGCATGCACGTGCGCTTTCCTCCCGAGCCGTAGCAGCAGTGTCATGCTTCCCTACGCGTGGATCAAGGGATCTGTGGCTTTCCCTCGAGGCTTTCGCACGAGGCTTTCCCACAGGGCTGTCCCACGTGCCACCGTGGTGTGAGTCGATCCTCGGCTTGAAAGTCGAGGCAGTGCACGGAAAACAGTTTTCCCTGGAATGGACTGAGACATCCAGGGTACTCTGGGAATGGTGGCACGACCCTGGAGTCCTCTCGCCTATCCTGTGGAGAGCGCCTCCTGTTGAGATGCAACGGAAACGCCGGTAATTCTTTCCCGACCACGCTGGGAAAGGATCCCTCCTCTCGAGCTAGGAGGTGGAAACGGGGCTCCTTTGGATGTGGGCGGAACTCTCGTGCTTCCTCTCTAGTGGAGACGGGTATGTCTGGGAACTTCTTGAGTTGCAGCAAGGGTGTGAAGGACCCTTTGGAAGTTCCAGATGTTAGATGTGATTAGCCTCGAGACGCCTCAGCGGAAATGGGCCTCATCTCGCCTGGAGGGGAGAACCTCCTGGATTTTCTCGAGTTGCCTCAGGTGCTCTCGACTTACGACGGGGACCTCAGGGACCCGCTGTGGTGGCTTCAGGAAAGGCCAGTCCCCATGCGAGATGCTTGGGGCCTCTCGGGATTCCTGTCCCGTCGATGCCGGGTCCTAAGACCTTGTGTGGAGTCGGTGCCGGAACCTGAGGATTCCTCTCCAGTGCTGACATGGATCTTGGGGTACTACTGGAGTCTCCCCAGGGGAGTCAGTCCTCGTCTCGAGTGGGGGCATGCACGTGCGCTTTCCTCCCGAGCTGTAGCAGCAGTGTCACGCTTCCTTTCGCGTGGATCAAAGGATCTGTGGCTTTCGCTCGAGGCTTTCCACGAGGCTTTCCCACGTGGCTTTCCCACAGGGCTGTCCAACGTGCCATCGCGGTGTGAGTCGATCCTCGGTTTGAAAGTCGAGGCAGTGCAGGGAAAACAGGTTTCCCTGGAATGGACTGAGACATCTGGGGACTCTGGGAATGGGACCTGATCCTGGAGTTCCTCTCGCCTTTCCTGTGGAGAGCGCCTCCTCTTGAGATGAGACGGGAACGCCGGGAATTCTTTCCCCACCACGCAGGGAAAGGATACCTCCTCTCGAGCTAGCAGGCGGAAACGGGGCCACTCTGGATATGGGCGGGACGCTCGGGTTCCTCTTGAGTGGAGACGGGTATGTCGAGGAACTTCTTGAGTTGCAGCAAGGGTGTGAAGGACCCTTTGGAAGTTCAAGGGTTTAAGTGTGATTACCGCCTAGTTGCCTCAGAGGAAATGGGCTCATCTAGCCTAGAGGGGAGAACCTCCTGGATTTCTCGAGTTGCGGCAGGTGCTCTCCACTTACGACGAGGCCTCAGGGACCCGCTCTGGTGCCTCAGGAAAGGCCAGTCCCCATGCGAGTTGCTCGGGGCTCTCGGGATTCCTCTCCCGTCGATGCGGGCTAAGACTTGTGTGGATCAGTGCCGGAACCTGAGGATTCCTCTCCAGTGCGACATGGATCATGGGGTTCTTCTGGAGTCTCCCCAGGGAGTCAGTCCTCGTCTCGAGAGGGGGCATGCATTGCGATTTACTCCGGAGCTTAGCAGCAGTGTCTCGCTTCCCTTCGCGTGGATCAATGGGTTGTGGCTTTCCCTCGAGGCTTTCCCGAGGCTTTCCCACGAGGCTTTCCCACGAGGCTTTCCCACAGGGCTGTCCACGTGCCACGTGGTGTGAGTTGATCCTCGGCTTGAAAGTCGACGCAGTGCAGGGAAAACAGGTTTCCGTGAAATGGACTGAGACATCTGGGGGACTCTGGGAATGGTGGCACGACCCTGGAGTTCCTCTCGCCTTTCCTGAGGAGAGCGCCTCCTCTTGAGATGTGACGGGAACACCGGGTATTCTATCCCGACCACGCAGTGAAAGGATCCCTCCTCTCGAGCAAGGAGGCGGAAACGGGGCTCCTCTGGTTGTGGGCGGGATTCTCGTGCTTCCTCTCGAGTGGAGACGGGTATGTCGGGGAACTTCTTGAGTTGCAGCAAGTGTGTGAAGGGCCCTTTGGAAGTTCCAGAGGTAAGGTGTGATTAGCCTCGAGATACCTCAGCGGAAATGGGCCTCATCTCGCCTGGAGGGGAGAACCTCCTGGATTTTCTCGAATTGTGGCAGGTGCTCTCGACTTACGATGGGGACCTCAGGGACCCGCTCTGGTGGCCTCAGGAAAAGCCAGTCCCCCATGCGAGTTGCTCGGGAGACTC
>NW_017206804.1:0-4715 GCF_001704415.2 Capra hircus | reverse complement strand
AAGAAATCCCAGGGCTGATCTCCTCAGAATGGACTGGTTGGATCTCCTTGCAGTCCGAGGGACTCTCAAGAGAGTCTTCTCCAACACCACAATTCAAAAGCATCAATTCTTCAGCGCTCAGGCTTCTTCACAGTCCAACTCTCACATCCATACACGACCACAGGAAAAACCATAGCCTTGACTAGACGGACCGTCGTTGGCAAAAGTAATGTCTCTGCTTTTCAATATGCTGTCTAGGTTGGTCATAACTTTTCTTCCAAGGAGTAAGCGTCTTTTAGTTTCATGGCTGCAGTCACCATCTGCAGTGATTTGGAGCCCCAAAAATAAAGTCTGACACTGTTTCCACTGTTTCCCATCTATTTCCCATGAAGTGATGGGACTGGATCAATGATCTTCGTTTTCTCAATGTCTCTCTCTAAATCATTCGCTGATGCTGTTTCTCCTGAGGGTTCCCCTGGATCCTGCGGGGCTAGACCCAGCACCCCAGCCCATTCACCCTTGGTGTAAGGTCAATGTCCTCAGGGGCCTGTGAGACCCCAAGGAGAAGTTCTGCAGCAAGGAGGTAAAGATGAGGAAGGGCTGGGAGTGGGCCAAACTCTCACCCAGACAGAGGCATTTTCCTGTGGGTGTAAGGGAGAGAGTGTCAAGGAGGGGAGCCCTGCAGAGCACTTGGTTGCCCCCACCACGAAAATCTAAGGATATTTGCATGTTCATTTACATAGATTTACATGTAAGTACTTCTGATTCTATGTTGATGATGGTTAGTTGCTAAGTTGTGTCCAACTCTTCACAACCCCATCATCCTCGGTCCATGGGATTTTCCAGGAAGAGTACTGGAGTGGGTTGCCATTTCATCCTCCAGAGGACCTTCCCAGAGAGGGGCAGAAGGGAGCTGAAACCTCTGGCCTACCCTGGTGTAGGCAGGGACTTGGCTATCAAATACTGACCTACTCTGCTCAGTGGATACACAGTCCTTGCTCTAAGCTTCTGAGTGTCCGCACTCTTCTGGTCATTTTGACCCTCCTCCCAGCCCCCTGGTCCTGCCCACCATCAGCAGTCAACAGAGTCAGCCTCCCAGACGCAATCCCTACACCCCAACCCATGGAGGTACTGCCTAGTCATGCTCCACATCATGATTGACAGAGACTTTAAATAACACCCTGCCCACCTTTGCACCACCATTTTTCTGACTCTCATGATGGGTCCACCATGTAGGTGGAGCCCTGAATATCCTCGACTGACTTCAACACAGGCTGTGTCCACTGGAGTAACCAAGAGAAGGACCAGCATGTTCCTGGGTTGAGCAAGAGTTTCATCTGCATCTTGTTGACCCGCAGTCTCGTGGGAAGGAAAGGAGCCCAGAGAGCTGCCTTGTGTGTGTGGCAACGTTCATTACTGTTCATCCATTAAGTATTCCCAGTATATATCTTGGTGCATAAACTTCTCTGCCACATTGAAATTGGATGGGATTTCCTTTATCTGGTGAAATGAGGTCTAAATTATGCATGTCATGCATTTTCCCCTGTTTCTTCATATATCAGGAAAGAGTCCCCATTAGCCCCATTTCACATGACTGTTATGGTCAGGGATGGGCATGTTGCATGAGCAGGAAAATAATAACCTTTTAATTTTAAGTTCTTGAGATGTTCAGATTTTTTTATTACAACCTAGCCCACCCTGACCTCTACAGAACATGACTTCCTACCCGGCCTTGAGCAAGTAACCTGCCCACCCAGCCAGCCTCTCCTGTTCCACTTTGACAACAGAGAATCATTCAACACTGAGACAGTGACTATTTTTTAAGCTATCAAAGGAGGAAGACAATTTGATCCTCTTGACAACAGTGAAAAGATTATTGAGAATACTCAGTGTAATATCTTGGTTAAAAATTTAAAAAGAATTTACTGTAAACTAGGGAGGAAAAAACATTTCCTTAGTTTGACTTACAGTTGAGAAAAATATATGGTAGAGTAGCCATAAAATATCTGGAATAGGCAATAGCCAGCATTCAGCTTCATAGAGAAAATAAAAATATTCTCCTTAAAGTTAGGACTGGGACAAGATTGCCCACTATCAGTGCTGTTCCTTCACATGATTCCAGAAGTGCTAGTCCTCGATATTAGGGAAAACATGACATGTGACCTTAACATAAGAAACAATTAAGTCAAAATATCATCATTTACAGCTGCTAACATCAGTTATTAGGAAAATCCAAGAGAATAAAATGAAACATTGTTAGGTATAAAAGTAATATAGGGAATTTGTTCAATTATGACAGAAATACACACCCAAAAGATGAGTGGATTTCTGATATACTTAATAAAACAATTTGAAATGCCTTTAGAAGAGTGCTCTGGACTGAAGCCTGTGCTCCCAAAATTTATATGTTGCAGTCCTGATGCCCACCGTGATATTTTGAGAAGGGATCTGGGAGGTAATTAGGTAATTTAAATTAGTTCATTAGGATGGGGTCTCCCTGAGAGGAGAGCGTTCTTAGAAGAAGTGAGTCCATGGTCCCAGGCTGCATGCGAGTCCACAGCAAGGTAGCGGCCGTGTGCAAACCAGGAAGAGACCGCACCAGAACCTGACCATGCTGGCTCCCTGATCGCAGACTTGTGGCTTCCAGAACTGTGAGAAAATAAATTTCTTTTGTTTAAGCCACCCAGTCTATGGCATTTTGTTACAGCAGCCCACAGCTGAGCTGACAAAGAGGTCCTACAAACAATAGCCAAAATCTTCTCCCGTATTTCTTAGGAATAAATTTAGCAAAAAATATGCAAAACCTAGTTTGAGAAAAGTTCAAGATGCCACCAGTGGTACAAGGACTAAATGAACACACTGCCTTTTATGCTGCTGCTGCTGCTTAGGACATATCAAAAATGGGCTTCAGGTGGTGCTCATGGTAAAGAATCCGTCTGCCAATGCAGGAAACATAAGAGACACCTGTTAGATCCCTGGGTCTGGGTCGGGAAGATCTGGAGAATGACATGGCAATCCACTCTGGTCTTCTTGCCTGGAGAATCCCATGGACAGAGGAGCCTTGCAGGCTACAGTCCATAGGGTCACAAGAGTCAGACATGACTTAGCGACTAAACCATTCCTATCAAAAATGGAGATTTGGCAAAGCATCAGAATCAAAATACAATTTTAGATTAATCCTAGTAGAATCCCAGTGGGATATTTTGGGACTTTGACAAAATAATTCTAAAATACACTCAAGAAAAATAAAATGTGTTACCAAAAAAAAAGGAAGAGTAATGTCCCT
Organism: Capra hircus; assembly: GCF_001704415.2. Taxonomy (NCBI): domain Eukaryota; kingdom Metazoa; phylum Chordata; class Mammalia; order Artiodactyla; family Bovidae; genus Capra; species Capra hircus. The sequence continues at coordinate 1,450 of NW_017206804.1, read as the reverse complement.
AGAAAACACTAAAATATATGTACAGGTATAATATTAATAATTCAAAGAATATTATATAGCTGAAAAAGACAGATTGGAAAATCAGTGTGAATATGGATTATTACCAAAAAAAAGAACCCCAAAACAGAAATAGACCTGAGGAGGATAACCACTTCAAATACGATGAATTTCAAGTCAGTGGCTAAAACTGAATTATTTCATAAGTGATGAATACAGAATAACCCTAGGAATGCATATTGAATCAGGGTTAACCTAGGACTGAATATTCCTCATGTTTCTGTGCCTTAAGTGTCTCATATATCTCACTCTAGTCTTGCTTGTATTTTTAAATATGAAATCAGCTAACAAGAAACAAATTAAGGAGTTTTCTTTCTTTTTCTTCCTTTCTGTTCCCTTCCTTTCTTGTTACTTTTAATTAAGTTACCTACCTATTATCTATTTACCTACCCACCACCTACCTTTGTGTGTGAGCAAATATTAATAGAACCAGTAAAGGACATCCTCTGTAGTACTAATAGGTCAGGTTTAGTGATGAATTATGGATGATTTTCACCTTTACTTCATACTTCACTTTTTGTATGAAAATGAGAGAAATGTCGTTATTTAATCATTGAAAGGAAAGTTGTAAACGCCTTTCCCCATTCTTGCCGCATGGCAGGTGCTCAGCACTGGATCCTTGGTTTCTCTGTTCTCTGTGTGCAAGCATGTCTCTCTGCCTCTCACTTTATCTCCATCACTGACTGAGTCTCCATCTTCCTTCCCCATCATACCTCATCCCTATCCTTCTCCCTCACACTATTCTTATCTCTGAAGATGTCTTGCTTTCTCTTCCCTTCAGACTCCTCGTTTCCCAAACTGTTCACACAGGGCTTGGAGTTGGATCAAGAGAGGGAGTCACATACAGAGTGGGAGTGAGCAGACATGCCCACGGGGGAGAGAGAGCATGCCTGACTTATGGAGAATGGAATGAAGACTTGTGGCTTCTTGAACTTGCCCTGCGCATCCAGGAAGCAGGCCAGGGTAGAGGGCATCTGGCTTCTCAAAGTGGCGTGGGTCATGGAGGGCAGAACTCAGGATGGAGTACACAGGAGTGCCCTAAGAGGACGTCAAAGACAAAATGGGCCCAAATGGCCGTCAACAAAGAGCGGGCTGAATCCTCAGCAGATAAGGAGCTTCACCTGCTGTCTGGCTCTACACTTGCTGGCAGGAATGTTGAAACAGTTCTGCCCTATTTGGTCAATAGTGTCCCATCCCTCCAGGTATCCTCACCAGCCACCCTGATTCCTCCTCCCCAAGACCCCGGGTCTTCTTTATGATCCGTCGACGGAAAGGTTCACATCTGACTCAACAGAGCCCTGTAGGAAGCTGACTCCAGGACTGGGGCCTGAATATAATCGGGTGGGTGCTGTTCATTGGGCAATTTGATACTGTTCATATTTGATACACTTAT